>NW_025534314.1:0-225409 GCF_020615455.1 Coregonus clupeaformis
CAGCACCCGATGTCACAAAAAGGCCAAAAAAAGATCATCAAGGACATACATCCACCGAGCCACTGTCTGTTCACTCCCGCTTCCGTTCAGAAGGCGGGGTCAGTACAGGTGCATCTAGCTAGGACCCAGAGAATGAAAAACTGCTTCTATCTCAAGGCCATCAGACTGTTAAATAGCCATCACTAGCACAGAGGCTGCTGCCTATAGACATAGACTAGAAATCACTGGCCACTTTAAGAAATGGAACACTAGCCACTTTAATAATGTTTACATATCTTGCATTACTCATCTCATATGTATATACAGTGAGGGAAAAAAGTATTTGATCCCCTGTTGATTTTGTACGTTTGCCCACTGAAAAAGAAATGATCAGTCTATCATTTTTATTAGTGGGTTTATTTGACAGTGAGAGACAGAATAATACAAAAATCCAGAAAAACGCATGTCATAAAATGTTATAATTTGATTTGCATTTTAATGAGGAAATAAGTATTTGACCCCCTCTCAATCAGAAAGATTTCTACGGCTCCCAGGTGTCTTTTATACAGTGTAACGAGCTGAGATTAGGAGCACACTCTTAAAGGGTGCCCTAATCTCAGTTTATTACCTGTATAAAGTTCACCTGAATCAAGCAATCCAATCCAATCAGATTCCAAACCTAGACCATGGCCAAACAAAGAGCTCCTCCAAGATAGGGACAAGATTGGTAGACCTACACAAGGCTGGAATGGGCTACAAGACCATCGACCTTATACATTGGTGAAGGTGACAACAGTTGGTGCGATTATTCGCCAAATGGAAGAAACACAAAATAACTGTCCAATCTCCCTCTGCCTGGGGCTCCATACAAGATCTCCACCTCGTGGAGTTGCACATGATCATGAGAGCGGTGAGAATCAGCCCCACAAACTACACAGGAGGATCTTGTCAATGATCTCAAGGCAGCTAGGACCATAGTCACCACTGAAAACAATTGATAACACACTACGCCGTGAAGGACTGAAATCCTGCAGCGCCCGCAGAAGGTCCCCCCTGCTCAAGAACGCACAATACAGGCCCCGATCTGGGGTTTTGCCAATGAACATCTGAATGATTCGGAGAACTGGGTAAAAGTGTTGTGGTCAGATGGGACCAAAATCAGGTCTTTGGCATCAACTCAACTTCGCCGTGTTTGGAGGAGGAGGAATGCTGCGTGTATTTGCCAACCATCCGCCGTCCAAACATGGAGGTGGAAACATTATGCTTTGGGGTGTTTTTCTGCTAAAGGGACAGGACAACTTCACCGCATCAAAGTAGCGATGGGGCGGGGGCCATGTACCGTCAAATCTTGAAGTGAAAACCTCCTTCCCTCAGCCAGGGCATTGAAAATGGAGTGCGTGGATGGGTATTCCAGCGTGGCAATGACCACAAAACACACAGCCAAGGCAACAAAGAGTGGCTCAAGAAGAAGCACATTAAGGTCCTGGAGTGGGCTATTGCCAGTCTCAGACCTTAATCCCATCGAAAATCTGTGGAGAGGGAGCTGAAGGTTCGGGTTGCCAAAGCGTCAGGCTTTCGAAACCTTAATGACTTGGAGAAGATCTGCAAGAGAGGGTTGGGACAAAATCCCTCCTGAATGTGTGCAAACCTGGTGTCCAACTACAAAAAAGCGTCAGCCTCTATGAATTTCCAACAAGGGTTTTCCCACGCAAGTATAAGTCATGTTTTGCAGAGGGTCAAATACTTAATTTCCCTCATTAAAATGCAAATCAATTTATAACATTTTTGACATTCGTTTTTCAGGATTTTTGTTGTTGTTATTCTGTCTCTCCGCACTCTTTAAATAAACCTGCCATTCTAAAATTATAGACTATCGACATTTCTTTGTCAGTGGGCAAGCATTACAAAATCAGCAGAGGATCAAATACTTTTTCCCATCACTATAGTGTATTCTATAATCACTCTACTGTATCGTAGTCCATGCGCTCTGTCTTGCTTTGTCCATATATCAGTGCTGTAAAAAAGTATTCCCTTTCTAATTTTCTCTACCACATTGTAATACTGAATGTTATCAGATCTTCAACCAAAACCTAATATTAGATAAAGAGAACATAAGTGAACAAATAACACAACAATTATATATTTACTTCATTTGAGAATTCTTACAGAAAATGTCAGACCACCGTCTAGAGCTTTGAAGCTGAGCCTCAGCTGTGGTCATGCAGCAAGACAATGATCGAAACACACAATCAAGTCTACCTGAAAATTGCTAAAAAACAAAATGTTGATGTTTTGGATATGGGCTAGTCAAAGTCCAGACCTAATCCCAATTGAGATGTTGTGGCAGGACTTGAAACGAAGCAGTTCGTGCTTGAAAAGCCACCCGTCCACTGGAGTTCAAGCAGTCCTGCTTGGAAAAGTGATGGCAAAATTCCTCCACAGCAACGTGAGAGACTAATCAACAACTACAGAAAGCATTTGGTTAGAGTCATTGCAGCTAAGGTGGCACCAGTTATTGGAGGTAAGAGGACAATTACTTTTCCACACAGGGGCATTGGGTGTTGCATAACTTTGTTTATGAAATAAATAAAATAAATATATAAGTATTGTATTATTTTTTCACTTATATTCCCTTTATCTAATGCCCTTTTAGTTGAAGATCTGATAACATTCATTATCACAAATATGCAAAAGTAAAGAAAAAATTAGAAAAGGAGCAAATACTCTTTCACAGCACTGTATGTGCATGGTATTTGGGCAGAGAAATACAAAGGGGCGTGTCTCTGCAGGCAAAGACTGATTTCCAAAGGGGAGTTCAGCCCGGTTCCATATCACGATCTATTATCTTTCACTGTTTTTATATCATTATATACTCTTAAGATGAATATACCGTTTTGGAGTATTCTTAGAGATTGAAAGTCAGTGTTAGGTTTAAGATCTTGTGTATGAGAAGTGTCATTATCTAGTGGACTGCAGTAGACTGTAGGAATGTGTCTCCCAATAACTCAACTCCTCTCCCCTGACTGATAGAGACCTGAGAGAGGCAAGAGGAATATCTGGACTCAGCTCTCCTGGCTGATCAGAACCTGAGAGAGGCACAGAGAGGACTGTGAAGGTTCTGGACTCAGGCCTCTCCTGACCGATAAGAAGACTGAGAGAGGCACAAAGAGACTCACGAAGGTTCTGGACTCAGGCCTCTCCCCAACCGATAAATAAAGGCACAGAGGACTATGAAGGTTCTGGACTCAGGCCTCTCCCCTGACTGATAAGAAGACCTGAGAGAGAGACAACTATGAGTTTGGACTCAGCCTCTCCTGACTGGTAAGAAGACCTAAGAGGCACAGGGACTATGAAGGTTCTGGACTCAGGCCTCTCCTGACTGATAAGAAGGCCTGAAGGACAAGGACTATGAAGGTTCTGGACTCAGCATCTCCTGACGATAAGAAGGGCTGTGAGAGGCACAGAGGACTACGAAGTGTTCTGGACTCAGGCCTCTCCTGATAAAATAAGAAGACCTGTGAGAGGCACAGAGGACTATGAGGTTCTGGACTCAGGCCTCTCCTGACTGTAAGAGGATGAGGACAGGGACTAGGTTCTGGACTCAGGCCTCTCTGACTGATAAGAAGACCTGAGAGCACAGACATAGCAGCCTCTCCTGACTAATAAGAAGACCTGAGAGGCACAAGAGGACTACGAAGGTTCTGGACTCAGGCCTCTCTGACCGATAAGAAGACCTGTAAACACAGACATGAAGGTTTGGACCCCTCTCCTGGCTGATAAGAAGACCTGTGAGAAGCACAGAGACTATGCAAGTTCTGGACTTCAGGCCTCTCCTAGCTGATAAGAGACCTGAAAAGCACAGAGGACTATGAAGGTTCTGGACTCAGGCCTCTCCTGACTGATAAGAAGACCTGTAAGAGCACAGAGGATATGAAGGTTCTGGACTCAGGCCTCTCCTGACTGATAAGAAGACCATGAGAGCACAAGGACTATGAAGGTTCTGGGCTCAGGCCTCTCCTGACTGATAAGAAGACCGGAGAGGCACAAGAGGACTCTGAGGGTTCTGGACTCAGGCCTCTCCTGACTGATAAGAACACATAGCACAAGGTTTCTGGACTCAGCCTCTCCTGACTGATAAGAAACCTGGGACGGTTTGGACTCAGGCCTCTCCTGACTGATAAGAAAACCTGAAGGCACAGAACTATGAAAGGTTCTGGACTCAGGCCTCTCCTGACTGATAAGAAGACCTGTAGAGCACAAAGGACTATGAAGTTCTGACTCAGGCCTCTCCTGACTGATAAGAAAACCTTGAGAAGCACAGACTAGAGGTTCTGGACTCAGCCTCTCTGACTATAAGAAACCGAGAGCACAAACGGGTTCTAGACTCAGGCCTCTCCTGACTGATAAAAGACCTGAGAGGCACAGGGACTATGAAGGTTCTGGGCTCAGGCCTCTCCTGGCTGATAAGAAGACCTGTGAGAGGCACAGAGGACTCTGAAGGTCCTGGACTCAGGCCTCTCTGACTGATAAGAAGACCCGAGAGGCAAAGAGGACTATGAAGTTGGATCAGGCCTCTTGACTGTAACTGGGAACGAAGTTCTGACCAGGCCTCTCCTGCTGATAAGAAGACCTGGGAAAGGCAAGAGGACTATAAGGTTCTACTCAGGCCTCTCCTGACTGATAGGACCTGTGAGAGCACAGAGATGTCGGACTCACCTCTCTGACTGATAAAACCTAACACAAGGACTATGAAGGTTCTGGACTCAGGCCTCTCCTGACTGATAAGAAGACCTGAAAGGCACAGAGGACTATGGCGTTCTGGACTCAGGCCTCTCCTGGCTGATAAGAAGCCTAGACAGAGGGCTATGAAGGTTCTGATCCCTCTCCTGACTGATAAGAGGCCTAAGGACAGAGGACTATGAAGGTTCTGGACTCACCTCCGACTGATAAAACCTGCACAAACTATGAGGTCCTGGACTCAGGCCTCTCTGACTGATAAGAAGACCTACACAAGGACTAAAGGTTCTGGACTCAGGCCTCTCCTGACTGATAAGAGACCTGTAAGAGGCACAAGCGAGGGTTCCGGACTCAGGCCTCTCTGACTGATAAGAAGACCTAGAGAGGCACGAGAGGACTATGAAGGTTCTGGACTCAGCCTCTCCTGACTGATAAGAAACCTGACACAGAGGACTATGAGGTTCTAACTCAGGCCTCTCCCTGACTGATAAGAAGACCTGGAGAAGAGGACTACTTGAAGGTTCTGGACTCAGGCCTCTCCTGACTGATAAGAAGACCTGAGAGGCACAGAGGACTATGAAGGTTCTGGACTCAGGCCTCTCTGACTGATAAGAAGACTGAAAGGCACAGAGGACTATGAAGGTTCTGGACTCAGGCCTCTCCTGACTGATAAGGACCTGAGAGGCACAGAGTAAGGTTGGACTCAGGCCTCTCTCACTGATAAAAGACCTGAGAGGCACAGAGGACTATGAAGGTTCTGGACTCAGGCCTCTCCTGACTGATAAGAAGACCTGAGAGGCACAGAGGACTATGAAGGTTCTGGACTCAGGCCTCTCCTGACTGATAAGAAGACCTTGTGAGGCACAGAGACAAGGCCTCTCCTGACTGATAAGAAGACCTGAGGCACAGAGGACTATGAGGTTCTGGACTCAGGCCTCTCCTGACTATAGAAACCTGAAAGGCACAGAGGACTATGAAGGTTCTGACTCAGGCCTCTCCTGTGATAAGAAGACCTGGAGAGGCACAGAGGGACTATGAAGGTTCTGGACTCAGGCCTCTCCTGACTGATAAGAAGACCTGAGAGGCACAGGGACTATGAAGGTTCTGGACTCAGGCCTCTCCTGACTGATAAGAAGACGAGAGGAGGACTCACCTCCTGACCGATAAGACTCACACACGAAGGTTCTGGACTCAGCCTCTCCTGACTGATAAGAAGACCTGAGAGGCACAGAGACTATGAAGGTTCTGGACTCAGGCCTCTCCTACTGATAAGAACCTGAGAGGCACAGAGGACTATGAAGGTCCTGGACTCAGGCCTCTCCTGACTGATAAGAGACCTGAAAAAGGCAAGGGACTATGAAGGTTCTGGACTCAGGCCTCTCCTGACTGATAAGAAGACCTGAAAGGCACAGGGACTATGAAGGTTCTGGACTCAGGCCTCTCCTGACTGATAAGAAGAGCTGAGAGCACAGAGGATTGAAGGTTCTGGACTCAGGCCTCTCTGACTGATAAGAAGACCTGGGCACAGAGGACTATGAAGGTCTGGACTCAGGCCTCTCCTGACTGATAAGAAGACCTGGAGGAGAGAGGACTATGAAGGTTCTGGACTCAGGCCTCTCCTGACTGATAAGAAGACCTGAGAGGCACAGAGGACTATGAAGGTTCTGGACTCAGGCTCTCCTGACTGATAAGAAGACCTTGAGAGGCGCAGGGACTATGAAGGTTCTGGACTCAGGCCTCTCCTGACTGATAAGAAGACCTAAAGGCAAGGGACTGAAGGTTCTGGACTCAGGCCTCTCCTGACTGATAAGAAGACCTGAGAGCGCACAGGGACTATGAAGGTCCTGGACTCAGCCTCTCCTGACTGATAAGAAGACCTGAGAGGCACAGAGGACTATGAAGGTTCTGGACTCAGGCCTCTCCTGACCGATAAGAAACCTGAGAGGCAGAGAGGACTATGAGGTTCTGGACTCAGGCCTCTCCTGACTGATAGAAGACCTGAGAAGCACAGAGGACTATGAGGTTCTGGACTCAGGCCTCTCCTGATGATAAAAGGACAGAGGTGGACTCCCTCTCCTGACTGATAAGAAGACCTGAAGACAGAGACTTGGTGGACTAGCCTCTCCTGACTGATAAGAAGACTAGAGAGGCAAGAGGACTATGAAGGTTCTGGACTCAGCCTCTCCTGACCGATAAGAAGACCTGAGAGGAACAGAGGACTATGAGGTTCTGGACTCAGGCCTCTCCTGACTGATAAGAAGACCTGTGAGGGCACAGATGACTCAGGCCTCTCCTGACTGATAAGAAGACCTGAGAGGCACAGAGGACTATGAAGGTTCTGGACTCAGGCCTCTCCTGACTGATAAGAAGACCTGAGAGGCACAGAGGACTATGAAGGTTCTGGACTCAGGCCTCTCCTGACTGATAAGAAGACCTGTGGAGGCACAGAGGACTATGAAGGTTCTGGACTCAGGCCTCTCCTGACTGATAAGAAGACCTGAGAGCACAGAGGACTATGAAGGTTCTGGACTCAGGCCTCTCCTGACTGATAAGAAGACCTGAGAGGCACAGAGGACTAGAGGTTTGCTCAGGCCTCTCCTGACTGATAGAAGACCTGAGAGGCACAGAGGACTATGAAGGTTCTGGACTCAGGCCTCTCCTGACTGATAAGAAGACCTGAGAGGCACAGAGGACTATGAAGGTTCTGGACTCAGGCCTCTCCTGACTGATAAGAAGACCTGAGAGGCACAGAGGACTATGAAGGTTCTGGACTCAGGCCTCTCCTGACTGATAAGAAGACCTGAGAAGGCACAGAGGACTATGAAGGTTTGACTCAGGCCTCTCCTGACTGATAAGAAGACGAGGGCACAGAGGATGGACTCAGGCCTCTCCTGACTGATAAGAAGACCTGAGAGGCACAGAGGACTATGAAGGTTCTGGACTCAGGCCTCTCCTGACTGATAAGAAGACCTGAAGGCACAGAGGACTAAAGGTTCTGGACTCAGGCCTCCTGACTGATAAGAAGACCTGAGAGGCACAGAGGACTATGAAGGTTCTGGACTCAGGCCTCTCCTGACTGATAAGAAGACCTGGAGAGGCACAGAGGACTATGAAGGTTCTGGACTCAGGCCTCTCCTGACTGATAAGAAGACCCTGAAGGCACAGAGGACAGAAGGTTCTAGACTCAGGCCTCTCCTGACTGATAAGAAGACCTGAGAGGCACAGAGGACTATGAAGGTTCTGGACTCAGGCCTCTCCTGACTGATAAGAAGACCTGGAGGCCTCCAAAAGAGATAGGGACAAAGGTTCTGGACTCAGGCCTCTCCTGACTGATAAGAAGACCTGAGAGGCACAGAGGACTATGAAGGTTCTGGACTCAGGCCTCTCCTGACTGATAAGAAGACCTGAGGCACAGGGACTCAGGCCTCTTGACTGATAAGAAGACCTGAGAGGCACAGAGGACTATGAAGGTTCTGGACTCAGGCCTCTCCTGACTGATAAGAAGACCTGAGAGGCACAGAGGACTATGAAGGGTTCTGGACTCAGGCCTCTCCTGACTGATAAGAAGACCTGTGAGAGGCACAGAGGACTCAGGCCTCTCCTGACTGATAAGAAGACCTGAGAGGCACAGAGGACTATGAAGGTTCTGGACTCAGGCCTCTCCTGACTGATAAGAAGACCTGAGAGGCACAGAGGACTATGAAGGTTCTGGACTCAGGCCTCTCCTGACTGATAAGAAGACCTGTGAGAGGCACAGAGGACTATGAAGGTTCTGGACTCAGGCCTCTCCTGACTGATAAGAAGACCTGTGAGAGGCACAGAGGACTATGAAGGTTCTGGACTCAGGCCTCTCCTGACTGATAAGAAGACCTGAGAGAGGCACAGAGGACTAGAGGTTCTGGACTCAGGCCTCTCCTGACTGATAAGAAGACCTGAGAGGCACAGAGGACTATGAAGGTTCTGGACTCAGGCCTCTCCTGACTGATAAGAAGACCTGAGAGGCACAGAGGACTCAGGCCTCTCCTGACTGATAAGAAGACCTGAGAGGCACAGAGGACTATGAAGGTTCTGGACTCAGGCCTCTCCTGACTGATAAGAAGACCTGAGAGGCACAGAGGACTATGAAGGTTCTGGACTCAGGCCTCTCCTGACTGATAAGAAGACCTGAGAGGCACAGAGGACTATGAAGGTTCTGGACTCAGGCCTCTCCTGACTGATAAGAAGACCTGAGAGGCACAGATGAAGGTTCTGGACTCAGGCCTCTCCTGACTGATAAGAAGACCTGAGAGGCACAAGAGGACTATGAAGGTTCTGGACTCAGGCCTCTCCTGACTGATAAGAAGACCTGAGAGGCACAGAGGACTATGAAGGTTCTGGACTCAGGCCTCTCCTGACTGATAAGAAGACCTAGAGAGGCACAGAGGACTATGAAGGTTCTGGACTCAGGCCTCTCTGACTGATAAGAAGACCTGGAGGCACAGAGGACTATGAAGGTTCTGGACTCAGGCCTCTCCTGACTGATAAGAAGACCTGAGAGGCCAGAGGACTATGAAGGTTCTGGACTCAGGCCTCTCCTGACTGATAAGAAGACCTGAGAGGCACAGAGGACTATGAAGGTTCTGGACTCAGGCCTCTCCTGACTGATAAGAAGACCTGAGAGGCACAGAGGACTATGAAGGTTCTGGACTCAGGCCTCTCCTGACTGATAAGAAGACCTGAGAGGCACAGAGGACTAGGTGGACTCAGGCCTCTCCTGACTGATAAGAAGACCTGAGAGGCACAGAGGACTATGAAGGTTCTGGACTCAGGCCTCTCCTGACTGATAAGAAGACCTGAGAGGCACAGAGGACTATGAAGGTTCTGGACTCAGGCCTCTCCTGACTGATAAGAAGACCTGAGAGGCACAGAGGACTATGAAGGTCCTGGACTCAGGCCTCTCCTGACTGATAAGAAGACCTGTGAGAGGCACAGAGGACTATGAAGGTTCTGGACTCAGGCCTCTCCTGACTGATAAGAAGACCTTGAGAGGCACAGAGGACTAAGAGGTCCTGGACTCAGGCCTCTCCTGACTGATAAGAAGACCTGAGAGGCACAGAGGACTATGAAGGTTCTGGACTCAGGCCTCTCCTGACTGATAAGAAGACCTGAGAGGCACAGAGGACTATGAAGGTTCTGGACTCAGGCCTCTCCTGACTGATAAGAAGACCTGAGAGGCACAGAGGACTATGAAGGTTCTGGACTCAGGCCTCTCCTGACTGATAAGAAGACCTGGAGAGGCACAGAGGACTATGAAGGTTCTGGACTCAGGCCTCTCCTGACTGATAAGAAGACCTGAGAGGCACAGAGGGACTATGAAGGTTCTGGACTCAGGCCTCTCCTGACTGATAAGAAGACCTGAGAGGCACAGAGGACTATGAAGGTTCTGGACTCAGGCCTCTCCTGACTGATAAGAAGACCTGAGAGGCACAGAGGACTATGAAGGTTCTGGACTCAGGCCTCTCCTGACTGATAAGAAGACCTGAGAGGCACAGAGGACGAGGGGACTCAGGCCTCTCCTGACTGATAAGAAGACCTGAGAGGCACAGAAAAGGTTGGACTCAGGCCTCTCCTGACTGATAAGAAGACCTGAGAGGCACAGAGGACTATGAAGGTTCTGGACTCAGGCCTCTCCTGACTGATAAGAAGACCTGAGAGGCACAGAGGACTATGAAGGTTCTGGACTCAGGCCTCTCCCTGACTGATAAGAAGACCTGAGAGGCACAGAGGACTATGAAGGTTCTGGACTCAGGCCTCTCCTGACTGATAAGAAGACCTGAGAGGCACAGAGGACTATGAAGGTTCTGGACTCAGGCCTCTCCTGACTGATAAGAAGACCTGAGAGGCACAGAGGACTATGAAGGTTCTGGACTCAGGCCTCTCTGACTGATAAGAAGACCTGAGAGGCACAGAGGACTATGAAGGTTCTGGACTCAGGCCTCTCCTGACTGATAAGAAGACCTGAGAGGCACAGAGGACTATGAAGGTTCTGGACTCAGGCCTCTCCTGACTGATAAGAAGACCTGAGAGGCACAGAGGACTATGAAGGTTCTGGACTCAGGCCTCTCCTGACTGATAAGAAGACCTGAGAGGCACAGAGGACTATGAAGGTTCTGGACTCAGGCCTCTCCTGACTGATAAGAAGACCTGGAGAGGCACAGAGGACTATGAAGGTTCTGGACTCAGGCCTCTCCTGACTGATAAGAAGACCTGAGAGGCACAGAGGACTATGAAGGTTCTGGACTCAGGCCTCTCCTGACTGATAAGAAGACCTGAGAGGCACAGAGGACTATGAAGGTTCTGGACTCAGGCCTCTCCTGACTGATAAGAAGACCTGTGAGAGGCACAGAGGGTTCGGACTCAGGCCTCTCCTGACTGATAAGAAGACCTGAGAGGCACAGAGGACTATGAAGGTTCTGGACTCAGGCCTCTCCTGACTGATAAGAAGACCTGAGAGGCACAGAGGACTATGAAGGTTCTGGACTCAGGCCTCTCCTGACTGATAAGAAGACCTGTGAGAGGCACAGAGGACGTTCGGACTCAGGCCTCTCCTGACTGATAAGAAGACCTGAGAGGCACAGAGGACTATGAAGGTTCTGGACTCAGGCCTCTCCTGACTGATAAGAAGACCTGAGAGGCACAGAGGACTATGAAGGTTCTGGACTCAGGCCTCTCCTGACTGATAAGAAGACCTGTGAGAGGCACAGAGACTATGAAGGCTGGACTCAGGCCTCTCTGACTGATAAGAAGACCTGAGAGGCACAGAGGACTATGAAGGTTCTGGACTCAGGCCTCTCCTGACTGATAAGAAGACCTGAGAGGCACAGAGGACTATGAAGGTTCTGGACTCAGGCCTCTCCTGACTGATAAGAAGACCTGAGAGAGGCACAGAGGACTATGAAGGTTCTGGACTCAGGCCTCTCCTGACTGATAAGAAGACCTGAGAGGCACAGAGGACTATGAAGGTTCTGGACTCAGGCCTCTCCTGACTGATAAGAAGACCTGAGAGGCACAGAGGACTATGAAGGTTCTGGACTCAGGCCTCTCCTGACTGATAAGAAGACCTGAGAGGCACAGAGGACTATGAAGGTTCTGGACTCAGGCCTCTCCTGACTGATAAGAAGACCTGTGAGAGGCACAGAGGACTCAGGCCTCTCCTGACTGATAAGAAGACCTGAGAGGCACAGAGGACTATGAAGGTTCTGGACTCAGGCCTCTCCTGACTGATAAGAAGACCTGAGAGAGGCACAGAGGACTATGAAGGTTCTGGACTCAGGCCTCTCCTGACTGATAAGAAGACCTGAGAGAGGCACAGAGGACTATGAAGGTTCTGGACTCAGGCCTCTCCTGACTGATAAGAAGACCTAGAGAGGCACAGAGGACTATGAAGGTTCTGGACTCAGGCCTCTCCTGACTGATAAGAAGACCTGAGAGGCACAGAGGACTATGAAGGTTCTGGACTCAGGCCTCTCCTGACTGATAAGAAGACCTGAGAGGCACAGAGGACTATGAAGGTTCTGGACTCAGGCCTCTCCTGACTGATAAGAAGACCTGAGAGGCACAGAGGACTATGAAGGTTCTGGACTCAGGCCTCTCCTGACTGATAAGAAGACCTGAGAGGCACAGAGGACTATGAAGGTTCTGGACTCAGGCCTCTCCTGACTGATAAGAAGACCTGAGAAGGCACAGAGGACATGAAGGTTCTGGACTCAGGCCTCTCCTGACTGATAAGAAGACCTGAGAGGCACAGAGGACTATGAAGGTTCTGGACTCAGGCCTCTCCTGACTGATAAGAAGACCTGTGAGAGGCACAGAGGACTATGAAGGTTCGGACTCAGGCCTCTCCTGACTGATAAGAAGACCTGAGAGGCACAGAGGACTATGAAGGTTCTGGACTCAGGCCTCTCCTGACTGATAAGAAGACCTGAGAGGCACAGAGGACTATGAAGGTTCTGGACTCAGGCCTCTCCTGACTGATAAGAAGACCTGTGAGAGGCACAGAAAGGGACTCAGGCCTCTCCTGACTGATAAGAAGACCTGAGAGGCACAGAGGACTATGAAGGTTCTGGACTCAGGCCTCTCCTGACTGATAAGAAGACCTGAGAGGCACAGAGGACTATGAAGGTTCTGGACTCAGGCCTCTCCTGACTGATAAGAAGACCTGAGAGGCACAGAGGACTATGAAGGTTCTGGACTCAGGCCTCTCCTGACTGATAAGAAGACCTGAGAGGCACAGAGGACTATGAAGGTTCTGGACTCAGGCCTCTCCTGACTGATAAGAAGACCTGAGAGGCACAGAGGACTATGAAGGTTCTGGACTCAGGCCTCTCCTGACTGATAAGAAGACCTAGAGAGGCACAGAGGACTATGAAGGTTCTGGACTCAGGCCTCTCCTGACTGATAAGAAGACCTGAGAGGCACAGAGGACTATGAAGGTTCTGGACTCAGGCCTCTCCTGACTGATAAGAAGACCTGAGAGGCACAGAGGACTATGAAGGTTCTGGACTCAGGCCTCTCCTGACTGATAAGAAGACCTGAGAGGCACAGAGGACTATGAAGGTTCTGGACTCAGGCCTCTCCTGACTGATAAGAAGACCTGTGAGAGGCACAGAGGACTCAGGCCTCTCCTGACTGATAAGAAGACCTGAGAGGCACAGAGGACTATGAAGGTTCTGGACTCAGGCCTCTCCTGACTGATAAGAAGACCTGAGAGGCACAGAGGACTATGAAGGTTCTGGACTCAGGCCTCTCCTGACTGATAAGAAGACCTGAGAGGCACAGAGGACTATGAAGGTTCTGGACTCAGGCCTCTCCTGACTGATAAGAAGACCTGGAGAGGCACAGAGGACTATGAAGGTTCTGGACTCAGGCCTCTCCTGACTGATAAGAAGACCTGAGAGGCACAGAGGACTATGAAGGTTCTGGACTCAGGCCTCTCCTGACTGATAAGAAGACCTGAGAGGCACAGAGGACTATGAAGGTTCTGGACTCAGGCCTCTCCTGACTGATAAGAAGACCTGAGAGGCACAGAGGACTATGAAGGTTCTGGACTCAGGCCTCTCCTGACTGATAAGAAGACCTGTGAGAGGCACAGAGGACTATGAAGGTTCTGGACTCAGGCCTCTCCTGACTGATAAGAAGACCTGAGAGAGGCACAGAGGACTATGAAGGTTCTGGACTCAGGCCTCTCCTGACTGATAAGAAGACCTGAGAGGCACAGAGGACTATGAAGGTTCTGGACTCAGGCCTCTCCTGACTGATAAGAAGACCTGAGAGGCACAGAGGACTATGAAGGTTCTGGACTCAGGCCTCTCCTGACTGATAAGAAGACCTGAGAGGCACAGAGGACATGAAGGTTCTGGACTCAGGCCTCTCCTGACTGATAAGAAGACCTGAGAGGCACAGAGGACATGAAGGTTCTGGACTCAGGCCTCTCCTGACTGATAAGAAGACCTGAGAGGCACAGAGGACTATGAAGGTTCTGGACTCAGGCCTCTCCTGACTGATAAGAAGACCTGTGAGAGGCACAGAGGACTAGGTTCGCAGGCCTCTCCTGACTGATAAGAAGACCTGAGAGGCACAGAGGACTATGAAGGTTCTGGACTCAGGCCTCTCCTGACTGATAAGAAGACCTGAGAGGCACAGAGGACTATGAAGGTTCTGGACTCAGGCCTCTCCTGACTGATAAGAAGACCTGAGAGGCACAGAGGACTATGAAGGTTCTGGACTCAGGCCTCTCCTGACTGATAAGAAGACCTGAGAGGCACAGAGGACTATGAAGGTTCTGGACTCAGGCCTCTCCTGACTGATAAGAAGACCTGTGAGAGGCACAGAGGACTCAGGCCTCTCCTGACTGATAAGAAGACCTGAGAGGCACGAGAGGACTATGAAGGTTCTGGACTCAGGCCTCTCCTGACTGATAAGAAGACCTGAGAGGCACAGAGGACTATGAAGGTTCTGGACTCAGGCCTCTCCTGACTGATAAGAAGACCTGAGAGAGGCACAGAGGACTATGAAGGTTCTGGACTCAGGCCTCTCCTGACTGATAAGAAGACCTGTGAGAGGCACAGAGGACTATGAAGGTTCTGGACTCAGGCCTCTCCTGACTGATAAGAAGACCTGAGAGGCACAGAGGACTATGAAGGTTCTGGACTCAGGCCTCTCCTGACTGATAAGAAGACCTGAGAGGCACAGAGGACTATGAAGGTTCTGGACTCAGGCCTCTCCTGACTGATAAGAAGACCTGAGAGGCACAGAGGACTATGAAGGTTCTGGACTCAGGCCTCTCCTGACTGATAAGAAGACCTGAGAGGCACAGAGGACTATGAAGGTTCTGGACTCAGGCCTCTCCTGACTGATAAGAAGACCTGAGAGGCACAGAGGACTATGAAGGTTCTGGACTCAGGCCTCTCCTGACTGATAAGAAGACCTGAGAGGCACAGAGGACTATGAAGGTTCTGGACTCAGGCCTCTCCTGACTGATAAGAAGACCTGTGAGAGGCACAGAGGCACGGGACTCAGGCCTCTCCTGACTGATAAGAAGACCTGAGAGGCACAGAGGACTATGAAGGTTCTGGACTCAGGCCTCTCCTGACTGATAAGAAGACCTGGAGAGGCACAGAGGACTATGAAGGTTCTGGACTCAGGCCTCTCCTGACTGATAAGAAGACCTGAGAGGCACAGAGGACTATGAAGGTTCTGGACTCAGGCCTCTCCTGACTGATAAGAAGACCTGAGAGAGGCACAGAGGACTATGAAGGTTCTGGACTCAGGCCTCTCCTGACTGATAAGAAGACCTGAGAGGCACAGAGGACTATGAAGGTTCTGGACTCAGGCCTCTCCTGACTGATAAGAAGACCTGAGAGGCACAGAGGACTATGAAGGTTCTGGACTCAGGCCTCTCCTGACTGATAAGAAGACCTGTGAGAGGCACAGAGGACTCAGGCCTCTCCTGACTGATAAGAAGACCTGAGAGGCACAGAGGACTATGAAGGTTCTGGACTCAGGCCTCTCCTGACTGATAAGAAGACCTGAGAGGCACAGAGGACTATGAAGGTTCTGGACTCAGGCCTCTCCTGACTGATAAGAAGACCTGTGAGAGGCACAGAGGACTCAGGCCTCTCCTGACTGATAAGAAGACCTGAGAGGCACAGAGGACTATGAAGGTTCTGGACTCAGGCCTCTCCTGACTGATAAGAAGACCTGAGAGGCACAGAGGACTATGAAGGTTCTGGACTCAGGCCTCTCCTGACTGATAAGAAGACCTGAGAGGCACAGAGGACTATGAAGGTTCTGGACTCAGGCCTCTCCTGACTGATAAGAAGACCTGAGAGGCACAGAGGACTATGAAGGTTCTGGACTCAGGCCTCTCCTGACTGATAAGAAGACCTGAGAGGCACAGAGGACTATGAAGGTTCTGGACTCAGGCCTCTCCTGACTGATAAGAAGACCTGAGAGAGGCACAGAGGACTATGAAGGTTCTGGACTCAGGCCTCTCCTGACTGATAAGAAGACCTGAGAGGCACAGAGGACTATGAAGGTTCTGGACTCAGGCCTCTCCTGACTGATAAGAAGACCTGAGAGGCACAGAGGACTATGAAGGTTCTGGACTCAGGCCTCTCCTGACTGATAAGAAGACCTGAGAGGCACAGAGGACTATGAAGGTTCTGGACTCAGGCCTCTCCTGACTGATAAGAAGACCTGAGAGGCACAGAGGACTATGAAGGTTCTGGACTCAGGCCTCTCCTGACTGATAAGAAGACCTGAGAGGCACAGAGGACTATGAAGGTTCTGGACTCAGGCCTCTCCTGACTGATAAGAAGACCTGAGAGGCACAGAGGACTATGAAGGTTCTGGACTCAGGCCTCTCCTGACTGATAAGAAGACCTGAGAGAGGCACAGAGGACTATGAAGGTTCTGGACTCAGGCCTCTCCTGACTGATAAGAAGACCTGTGAGAGGCACAGAGGACTATGAAGGTTCTGGACTCAGGCCTCTCTGACTGATAAGAAGACCTGAGAGGCACAGAGGACTATGAAGGTTCTGGACTCAGGCCTCTCCTGACTGATAAGAAGACCTGAGAGGCACAGAGGACTATGAAGGTTCTGGACTCAGGCCTCTCCTGACTGATAAGAAGACCTAGAGAGGCACAGAGTGGGACTGATAAAAACGAGCAGAGGACTATGAAGGTTCTGGACTCAGGCCTCTCCTGACTGATAAGAAGACCTGAGAGGCACAGAGGACTATGAAGGTTCTGGACTCAGGCCTCTCCTGACTGATAAGAAGACCTGAGAGGCACAGAGGACTTGAAGGTTCTGGACTCAGGCCTCTCCTGACTGATAAGAAGACCTGAGAGGCACAGAGGACTATGAAGGTTCTGGACTCAGGCCTCTCCTGACTGATAAGAAGACCTGAGAGGCACAGAGGACTATGAAGGTTCTGGACTCAGGCCTCTCCTGACTGATAAGAAGACCTGAGAGGCACAGAGGACTATGAAGGTTCTGGACTCAGGCCTCTCCTGACTGATAAGAAGACCTGAGAGGCACAGATAGAAGGGACTCAGGCCTCTCCTGACTGATAAGAAGACCTGAGAGGCACAGAGGACTATGAAGGTTCTGGACTCAGGCCTCTCCTGACTGATAAGAAGACCTGAGAGGCACAGAGGACTATGAAGGTTCTGGACTCAGGCCTCTCCTGACTGATAAGAAGACCTGAGAGGCACAGAGGCTATGAAGGTTCTGGACTCAGGCCTCTCTGACTGATAAGAAGACCTGAGAGAGGCACAGAGGACTATGAAGGTTCTGGACTCAGGCCTCTCCTGACTGATAAGAAGACCTAGAGAGGCACAGAGGACTATGAAGGTTCTGGACTCAGGCCTCTCCTGACTGATAAGAAGACCTGAGAGGCACAGAGGACTATGAAGGTTCTGGACTCAGGCCTCTCCTGACTGATAAGAAGACCTGAGAGGCACAGAGGACTATGAAGGTTCTGGACTCAGGCCTCTCCTGACTGATAAGAAGACCTGAGAGGCACAGAGGACTATGAAGGTTCTGGACTCAGGCCTCTCCTGACTGATAAGAAGACCTGAGAGGCACAGAGGACTATGAAGGTTCTGGACTCAGGCCTCTCCTGACTGATAAGAAGACCTGAGAGGCAAGGGACAGAGGGGGACTCAGGCCTCTCCTGACTGATAAGAAGACCTGAGAGGCACAGAGGACTATGAAGGTTCTGGACTCAGGCCTCTCCTGACTGATAAGAAGACCTGAGAGGCACAGAGGACTATGAAGGTTCTGGACTCAGGCCTCTCCTGACTGATAAGAAGACCTGAGAGGCACAGAGGACTATGAAGGTTCTGGACTCAGGCCTCTCCTGACTGATAAGAAGACCTGAGAGGCACAGAGGACTATGAAGGTTCTGGACTCAGGCCTCTCCTGACTGATAAGAAGACCTGAGAGGCACAGAGGACTATGAAGGTTCTGGACTCAGGCCTCTCCTGACTGATAAGAAGACCTGAGAGAGGCACAGAGGACTATGAAGGTTCTGGACTCAGGCCTCTCCTGACTGATAAGAAGACCTGAGAGGCACAGAGGACTATGAAGGTTCTGGACTCAGGCCTCTCCTGACTGATAAGAAGACCTGAGAGGCACAGAGGACTATGAAGGTTCTGGACTCAGGCCTCTCCTGACTGATAAGAAGACCTGGAGAGGCACAAGGACTATGAAGGTTCTGGACTCAGGCCTCTCCTGACTGATAAGAAGACCTGTGAGAGGCACAGAGGCTATGAAGGTTCTGGACTCAGGCCTCTCCTGACTGATAAGAAGACCTGAGAGGCACAGAGGACTATGAAGGTTCTGGACTCAGGCCTCTCCTGACTGATAAGAAGACCTGAGAGGCACAGAGGACTATGAAGGTTCTGGACTCAGGCCTCTCCTGACTGATAAGAAGACCTGAGAGGCACAGAGGACTATGAAGGTTCTGGACTCAGGCCTCTCTGACTGATAAGAAGACCTGAGAGGCACAGAGGACTATGAAGGTTCTGGACTCAGGCCTCTCCTGACTGATAAGAAGACCTGAGAGGCACAGAGGACTATGAAGGTTCTGGACTCAGGCCTCTCCTGACTGATAAGAAGACCTGTGAGAGGCACAGAGGACTAGGAAGTTCTGGACTCAGGCCTCTCCTGACTGATAAGAAGACCTGAGAGGCACAGAGGACTATGAAGGTTCTGGACTCAGGCCTCTCCTGACTGATAAGAAGACCTGAGAGGCACAGAGGACTATGAAGGTTCTGGACTCAGGCCTCTCCTGACTGATAAGAAGACCTGGAGAGGCACAGAGGACTAGGCCGCTGGCCTCCCTGACTGATAAGAAGACCTGAGAGGCACAGAGGACTATGAAGGTTCTGGACTCAGGCCTCTCCTGACTGATAAGAAGACCTGAGAGGCACAGAGGACTATGAAGGTTCTGGACTCAGGCCTCTCCTGACTGATAAGAAGACCTGAGAGAGGCACAGAGGGACTCAGGCCTCTCCTGACTGATAAGAAGACCTGAGAGGCACAGAGGACTATGAAGGTTCTGGACTCAGGCCTCTCCTGACTGATAAGAAGACCTGAGAGGCACAGAGGACTATGAAGGTTCTGGACTCAGGCCTCTCCTGACTGATAAGAAGACCTAGAGAGGCACAGAGGACTATGAAGGTTCTGGACTCAGGCCTCTCCTGACTGATAAGAAGACCTGAGAGAGGCACAGAGGACTATGAAGGTTCTGGACTCAGGCCTCTCCTGACTGATAAGAAGACCTGAGAGGCACAGAGGACTATGAAGGTTCTGGACTCAGGCCTCTCCTGACTGATAAGAAGACCTGAGAGGCACAGAGGACTATGAAGGTTCTGGACTCAGGCCTCTCCTGACTGATAAGAAGACCTGAGAGGCACAGAGGACTATGAAGGTTCTGGACTCAGGCCTCTCCTGACTGATAAGAAGACCTGAGAGGCACAGAGGACTATGAAGGTTCTGGACTCAGGCCTCTCCTGACTGATAAGAAGACCTGTGAGAGGCACAGAGGACTATGAGGTCTGGACTCAGGCCTCTCCTGACTGATAAGAAGACCTGAGAGGCACAGAGGACTATGAAGGTTCTGGACTCAGGCCTCTCCTGACTGATAAGAAGACCTGAGAGAGGCACAGAGGACTATGAAGGTTCTGGACTCAGGCCTCTCCTGACTGATAAGAAGACCTGAGAGGCACAGAGGACTATGAAGGTTCTGGACTCAGGCCTCTCCTGACTGATAAGAAGACCTGAGAGAGGCACAGAGGACTATGAAGGTTCTGGACTCAGGCCTCTCCTGACTGATAAGAAGACCTGAGAGGCACAGAGGACTATGAAGGTTCTGGACTCAGGCCTCTCCTGACTGATAAGAAGACCTGAGAGAGGCACAGAGGACTATGAAGGTTCTGGACTCAGGCCTCTCCTGACTGATAAGAAGACCTGAGAGGCACAGAGGACTATGAAGGTTCTGGACTCAGGCCTCTCCTGACTGATAAGAAGACCTGAGAGGCACAGAGGACTAGAAGGTTCTGGACTCAGGCCTCTCCTGACTGATAAGAAGACCTGAGAGGCACAGAGGACTATGAAGGTTCTGGACTCAGGCCTCTCCTGACTGATAAGAAGACCTGAGAGGCACAGAGGACTATGAAGGTTCTGGACTCAGGCCTCTCCTGACTGATAAGAAGACCTGTGAGAGGCACAGAGGACTCAGGCCTCTCCTGACTGATAAGAAGACCTGAGAGGCACAGAGGACTATGAAGGTTCTGGACTCAGGCCTCTCCTGACTGATAAGAAGACCTGAGAGGCACAGAGGACTATGAAGGTTCTGGACTCAGGCCTCTCCTGACTGATAAGAAGACCTGAGAGAGGCACAGAGGACTATGAAGGTTCTGGACTCAGGCCTCTCCTGACTGATAAGAAGACCTGAGAGGCACAGAGGACTATGAAGGTTCTGGACTCAGGCCTCTCCTGACTGATAAGAAGACCTGAGAGGCACAGAGGACTATGAAGGTTCTGGACTCAGGCCTCTCCTGACTGATAAGAAGACCTGTGAGAGGCACAGAGGACTATGAAGGTTCTGGATTCAGGCCTCTCCTGACTGATAAGAAGACCAGTGAGAGGCACAGAGGACTATGAAGGTTCTGGACTCAGGCCTCTCCTGACTGATAAGAAGACCTGAGAGGCACAGAGGACTATGAAGGTTCTGGACTCAGGCCTCTCCTGACTGATAAGAAGACCTGAGAGGCACAGAGGACTATGAAGGTTCTGGACTCAGGCCTCTCCTGACTGATAAGAAGACCTGGAGAGGCACAGAGCTAGTCTGAGGTTGACTCAGGCCTCTCCTGACTGATAAGAAGACCTGAGAGGCACAGAGGACTATGAAGGTTCTGGACTCAGGCCTCTCCTGACTGATAAGAAGACCTGAGAGGCACAGAGGACTATGAAGGTTCTGGACTCAGGCCTCTCCTGACTGATAAGAAGACCTGAGAGAGGCACAGAGGACTATGAAGGTTCTGGACTCAGGCCTCTCCTGACTGATAAGAAGACCTGAGAGGCACAGAGGACTATGAAGGTTCTGGACTCAGGCCTCTCCTGACTGATAAGAAGACCTGAGAGGCACAGAGGACTATGAAGGTTCTGGACTCAGGCCTCTCCTGACTGATAAGAAGACCTGTGAGAGGCACAGAGGACTCAGGCCTCTCCTGACTGATAAGAAGACCTGAGAGGCACAGAGGACTATGAAGGTTCTGGACTCAGGCCTCTCCTGACTGATAAGAAGACCTGAGAGGCACAGAGGACTATGAAGGTTCTGGACTCAGGCCTCTCCTGACTGATAAGAAGACCTGTGAGAGGCACAGAGGACTCGTGCAGGCCTCTCCTGACTGATAAGAAGACCTGAGAGGCACAGAGGACTATGAAGGTTCTGGACTCAGGCCTCTCCTGACTGATAAGAAGACCTGAGAGGCACAGAGGACTATGAAGGTTCTGGACTCAGGCCTCTCCTGACTGATAAGAAGACCGTGAGAGGCACAGAGACAGAAGGTCGGACTCAGGCCTCTCCTGACTGATAAGAAGACCTGAGAGGCACAGAGGACTATGAAGGTTCTGGACTCAGGCCTCTCCTGACTGATAAGAAGACCTGAGAGGCACAGAGGACTATGAAGGTTCTGGACTCAGGCCTCTCCTGACTGATAAGAAGACCTGAGAGGCACAGAGGACTATGAAGGTTCTGGACTCAGGCCTCTCCTGACTGATAAGAAGACCTGAGAGGCACAGAGGACTATGAAGGTTCTGGACTCAGGCCTCTCCTGACTGATAAGAAGACCTGAGAGGCACAGAGGACTATGAAGGTTCTGGACTCAGGCCTCTCCTGACTGATAAGAAGACCTGAGAGGCACAGAGGACTATGAAGGTTCTGGACTCAGGCCTCTCCTGACTGATAAGAAGACCGTGAGAGGCACAGAGGACTATGAAGGTTCTGGACTCAGGCCTCTCCTGACTGATAAGAAGACCTGAGAGGCACAGAGGACTATGAAGGTTCTGGACTCAGGCCTCTCCTGACTGATAAGAAGACCTGAGAGGCACAGAGGACTATGAAGGTTCTGGACTCAGGCCTCTCCTGACTGATAAGAAGACCTGAGAGAGGCACAGAGGACTATGAAGGTTCTGGACTCAGGCCTCTCCTGACTGATAAGAAGACCTGAGAGAGGCACAGAGGACTATGAAGGTTCTGGACTCAGGCCTCTCCTGACTGATAAGAAGACCTGAGAGAGGCACAGAGGACTATGAAGGTTCTGGACTCAGGCCTCTCCTGACTGATAAGAAGACCTGAGAGAGGCACAGAGGACTATGAAGGTTCTGGACTCAGGCCTCTCCTGACTGATAAGAAGACCTGAGAGGCACAGAGGACTATGAAGGTTCTGGACTCAGGCCTCTCCTGACTGATAAGAAGACCTGAGAGGCACAGAGGACTATGAAGGTTCTGGACTCAGGCCTCTCCTGACTGATAAGAAGACCTGAGAGGCACAGAGGACTATGAAGGTTCTGGACTCAGGCCTCTCCTGACTGATAAGAAGACCTGTGAGAGGCACAGAGACTATGAAGTGGACTCAGGCCTCTCCTGACTGATAAGAAGACCTGAGAGGCACAGAGGACTATGAAGGTTCTGGACTCAGGCCTCTCCTGACTGATAAGAAGACCTGAGAGGCACAGAGGACTATGAAGGTTCTGGACTCAGGCCTCTCCTGACTGATAAGAAGACCTGTGAGAGGCACAGAGGACTATGAAGGTTCTGGACTCAGGCCTCTCCTGACTGATAAGAAGACCTGAGAGGCACAGAGGACTATGAAGGTTCTGGACTCAGGCCTCTCCTGACTGATAAGAAGACCTAGAGAGGCACAGAGGACTATGAAGGTTCTGGACTCAGGCCTCTCCTGACTGATAAGAAGACCTGAGAGGCACAGAGGACTATGAAGGTTCTGGACTCAGGCCTCTCCTGACTGATAAGAAGACCTGTGAGAGGCACAGAGGACTATGAAGGTTCTGGACTCAGGCCTCTCCTGACTGATAAGAAGACCTGAGAGGCACAGAGGACTATGAAGGTTCTGGACTCAGGCCTCTCCTGACTGATAAGAAGACCTGAGAGGCACAGAGGACTATGAAGGTTCTGGACTCAGGCCTCTCCTGACTGATAAGAAGACCTGAGAGGCACAGAGGACTAGAAGGTTCTGGACTCAGGCCTCTCCTGACTGATAAGAAGACCTGAGAGGCACAGAGGACTATGAAGGTTCTGGACTCAGGCCTCTCCTGACTGATAAGAAGACCTAGAGAGGCACAGAGGACTATGAAGGTTCTGGACTCAGGCCTCTCCTGACTGATAAGAAGACCTGAGAGGCACAGAGGACTATGAAGGTTCTGGACTCAGGCCTCTCCTGACTGATAAGAAGACCTGTGAGAGGCACAGAGGACTATGAAGGTTCTGGACTCAGGCCTCTCCTGACTGATAAGAAGACCTGAGAGGCACAGAGGACTATGAAGGTTCTGGACTCAGGCCTCTCCTGACTGATAAGAAGACCTGAGAGGCACAGAGGACTATGAAGGTTCTGGACTCAGGCCTCTCCTGACTGATAAGAAGACCTGAGAGGCACAGAGGACTATGAAGGTTCTGGACTCAGGCCTCTCCTGACTGATAAGAAGACCTGTGAGAGGCACAGAGGACTATGAAGGTTCTGGACTCAGGCCTCTCTGACTGATAAGAAGACCTTGAGAGGCACAGAGGACTCAGGCCTCTCCTGACTGATAAGAAGACCTGAGAGGCACAGAGGACTATGAAGGTTCTGGACTCAGGCCTCTCCTGACTGATAAGAAGACCTGAGAGGCACAGAGGACTATGAAGGTTCTGGACTCAGGCCTCTCCTGACTGATAAGAAGACCTGGAGAGGCACAGAGGACTATGAAGGTCGGACTCAGGCCTCTCCTGACTGATAAGAAGACCTAGAGAGGCACAGAGGACTATGAAGGTTCTGGACTCAGGCCTCTCCTGACTGATAAGAAGACCTGAGAGGCACAGAGGACTATGAAGGTTCTGGACTCAGGCCTCTCCTGACTGATAAGAAGACCTGTGAGAGGCACAGAGGACTCAGGCCTCTCCTGACTGATAAGAAGACCTGAGAGGCACAGAGGACTATGAAGGTTCTGGACTCAGGCCTCTCCTGACTGATAAGAAGACCTGTGAGAGGCACAGAGGACTATGAAGGTTCTGGGACTCAGGCCTCTCCTGACTGATAAGAAGACCTGAGAGGCACAGAGGACTATGAAGGTTCTGGACTCAGGCCTCTCCTGACTGATAAGAAGACCTGTGAGAGGCACAGAGGACTAGAAGGTTCTGGACTCAGGCCTCTCCTGACTGATAAGAAGACCTGAGAGGCACAGAGGACTATGAAGGTTCTGGACTCAGGCCTCTCCTGACTGATAAGAAGACCTGAGAGGCACAGAGGACTATGAAGGTTCTGGACTCAGGCCTCTCCTGACTGATAAGAAGACCTGAGAGAGGCACAGAGGACTATGAAGGTTCTGGACTCAGGCCTCTCCTGACTGATAAGAAGACCTGAGAGGCACAGAGGACTATGAAGGTTCTGGACTCAGGCCTCTCCTGACTGATAAGAAGACCTGTGAGAGGCACAGAGGACTAGAAGGTCTGGACTCAGGCCTCTCCTGACTGATAAGAAGACCTGAGAGGCACAGAGGACTGGTTCTGGACTCAGGCCTCTCCTGACTGATAAGAAGACCTGAGAGGCACAGAGGACTATGAAGGTTCTGGACTCAGGCCTCTCCTGACTGATAAGAAGACCTGAGAGGCACAGAGGACTATGAAGGTTCTGGACTCAGGCCTCTCCTGACTGATAAGAAGACCTGTGAGAGGCACAGATGGACTCAGGCCTCCTGACTGATAAGAAGACCTGAGAGGCACAGAGGACTATGAAGGTTCTGGACTCAGGCCTCTCCTGACTGATAAGAAGACCTGGAGAGGCACAGAGGACTATGAAGGTTCTGGACTCAGGCCTCTCCTGACTGATAAGAAGACCTGAGAGGCACAGAGGACTATGAAGGTTCTGGACTCAGGCCTCTCCTGACTGATAAGAAGACCTGAGAGGCACAGAGGACTATGAAGGTTCTGGACTCAGGCCTCTCCTGACTGATAAGAAGACCTGAGAGGCACAGAGGACTATGAAGGTTCTGGACTCAGGCCTCTCCTGACTGATAAGAAGACCTAGAGAGGCACAGAGGACTATGAAGGTTCTGGACTCAGGCCTCTCCTGACTGATAAGAAGACCTGAGAGGCACAGAGGACTATGAAGGTTCTGGACTCAGGCCTCTCCTGACTGATAAGAAGACCTGAGAGGCACAGAGGACTATGAAGGTTCTGGACTCAGGCCTCTCCTGACTGATAAGAAGACCTGAGAGAGAGGACATGAAGGGACTCAGGCCTCTCCTGACTGATAAGAAGACCTGAGAGGCACAGAGGACTATGAAGGTTCTGGACTCAGGCCTCTCCTGACTGATAAGAAGACCTGAGAGGCACAGAGGACTATGAAGGTTCTGGACTCAGGCCTCTCCTGACTGATAAGAAGACCTGTGAGAGGCACAGACTGGCTGGACTCAGGCCTCTCCTGACTGATAAGAAGACCTGAGAGGCACAGAGGACTATGAAGGTTCTGGACTCAGGCCTCTCCTGACTGATAAGAAGACCTGAGAGGCACAGAGGACTATGAAGGTTCTGGACTCAGGCCTCTCCTGACTGATAAGAAGACCTGAGAGGCACAGAGGACTATGAAGGTTCTGGACTCAGGCCTCTCCTGACTGATAAGAAGACCTGGAGAGGCACAGAGGACTATGAAGGTTCTGGACTCAGGCCTCTCCTGACTGATAAGAAGACCTGAGAGGCACAGAGGACTATGAAGGTTCTGGACTCAGGCCTCTCCTGACTGATAAGAAGACCTGAGAGGCACAGAGGACTATGAAGGTTCTGGACTCAGGCCTCTCCTGACTGATAAGAAGACCTGAGAGAGGCACAGAGGACTATGAAGGTTCTGGACTCAGGCCTCTCCTGACTGATAAGAAGACCTGAGAGGCACAGAGGACTATGAAGGTTCTGGACTCAGGCCTCTCCTGACTGATAAGAAGACCTGAGAGGCACAGAGGTTGGACTCAGGCCTCCTGACTGATAAGAAGACCTGAGAGGCACAGAGGACTATGAAGGTTCTGGACTCAGGCCTCTCCTGACTGATAAGAAGACCTGAGAGAGGCACAGAGGACTATGAAGGTTCTGGACTCAGGCCTCTCCTGACTGATAAGAAGACCTGAGAGGCACAGAGGACTATGAAGGTTCTGGACTCAGGCCTCTCCTGACTGATAAGAAGACCTGAGAGGCACAGAGGACTATGAAGGTTCTGGACTCAGGCCTCTCCTGACTGATAAGAAGACCTGTGAGAGGCACAGAGGACTATGAAGGTTCTGGACTCAGGCCTCTCCTGACTGATAAGAAGACCTGTGAGAGGCACAGAGGACTCAGGCCTCTCCTGACTGATAAGAAGACCTGAGAGGCACAGAGGACTATGAAGGTTCTGGACTCAGGCCTCTCCTGACTGATAAGAAGACCTGAGAGGCACAGAGGACTATGAAGGTTCTGGACTCAGGCCTCTCCTGACTGATAAGAAGACCTGAGAGAGGCACAGAGGACTATGAAGGTTCTGGACTCAGGCCTCTCCTGACTGATAAGAAGACCTGAGAGGCACAGAGGACTATGAAGGTTCTGGACTCAGGCCTCTCCTGACTGATAAGAAGACCTGGAGAGGCACAGAGGTTTGGACTCAGGCCTCTCCTGACTGATAAGAAGACCTGAGAGGCACAGAGGACTATGAAGGTTCTGGACTCAGGCCTCTCCTGACTGATAAGAAGACCTGAGAGGCACAGAGGACTATGAAGGTTCTGGACTCAGGCCTCTCCTGACTGATAAGAAGACCTGAGAGGCACAGAGGACTATGAAGGTTCTGGACTCAGGCCTCTCCTGACTGATAAGAAGACCTGAGAGGCACAGAGGACTATGAAGGTTCTGGACTCAGGCCTCTCCTGACTGATAAGAAGACCTGAGAGGCACAGAGGACTATGAAGGTTCTGGACTCAGGCCTCTCTGACTGATAAGAAGACCTGAGAGGCACAGAGGACTATGAAGGTTCTGGACTCAGGCCTCTCCTGACTGATAAGAAGACCGTGAGAGGCACAGAGGACTCGCTAGGCCTCTCCTGACTGATAAGAAGACCTGAGAGGCACAGAGGACTATGAAGGTTCTGGACTCAGGCCTCTCCTGACTGATAAGAAGACCTGAGAGGCACAGAGGACTATGAAGGTTCTGGACTCAGGCCTCTCCTGACTGATAAGAAGACCTGAGAGGCACAGAGGACTATGAAGGTTCTGGACTCAGGCCTCTCCTGACTGATAAGAAGACCTGTGAGAGGCACAGAGGGGACTCCAGGCCTCTCCTGACTGATAAGAAGACCTGAGAGGCACAGAGGACTATGAAGGTTCTGGACTCAGGCCTCTCCTGACTGATAAGAAGACCTGAGAGAGGCACAGAGGACTATGAAGGTTCTGGACTCAGGCCTCTCCTGACTGATAAGAAGACCTGAGAGGCACAGAGGACTATGAAGGTTCTGGACTCAGGCCTCTCCTGACTGATAAGAAGACCTGAGAGGCACAGAGGACTATGAAGGTTCTGGACTCAGGCCTCTCCTGACTGATAAGAAGACCTGAGAGAGGCACAGAGGACTGAAGGTTCTGGACTCAGGCCTCTCCTGACTGATAAGAAGACCTGAGAGGCACAGAGGACTATGAAGGTTCTGGACTCAGGCCTCTCCTGACTGATAAGAAGACCTGAGAGAGGCACAGAGGACTATGAAGGTTCTGGACTCAGGCCTCTCCTGACTGATAAGAAGACCGTGAGAGGCACAGAGGACTCTGCTGCAGGCCTCTCCTGACTGATAAGAAGACCTGAGAGGCACAGAGGACTATGAAGGTTCTGGACTCAGGCCTCTCCTGACTGATAAGAAGACCTGAGAGGCACAGAGGACTATGAAGGTTCTGGACTCAGGCCTCTCCTGACTGATAAGAAGACCTGAGAGGCACAGAGGACTATGAAGGTTCTGGACTCAGGCCTCTCCTGACTGATAAGAAGACCTGAGAGAGGCACAGAGGACTCAGGCCTCTCCTGACTGATAAGAAGACCTGTGAGAGGCACAGAGGACTATGAAGGTTCTGGATTCAGGCCTCTCCTGACTGATAAGAAGACCAGTGAGAGGCACAGAGGACTATGAAGGTTCTGGACTCAGGCCTCTCCTGACTGATAAGAAGACCTGAGAGGCACAGAGGACTATGAAGGTTCTGGACTCAGGCCTCTCCTGACTGATAAGAAGACCTGAGAGGCACAGAGGACTATGAAGGTTCTGGACTCAGGCCTCTCCTGACTGATAAGAAGACCTGAGAGGCACAGAGGACTATGAAGGTTCTGGACTCAGGCCTCTCCTGACTGATAAGAAGACCTTGAGAGGCACAGAGGACATGAAGGTTCTGGACTCAGGCCCTCCTGACTGATAAGAAGACCTGAGAGGCACAGAGGACTATGAAGGTTCTGGACTCAGGCCTCTCCTGACTGATAAGAAGACCTGAGAGAGCACAGAGGACTATGAAGGTTCTGGACTCAGGCCTCTCCTGACTGATAAGAAGACCTGAGAGGCACAGAGGACTATGAAGGTTCTGGACTCAGGCCTCTCCTGACTGATAAGAAGACCGTGAGAGGCACAGAGGACTCAGGCCTCTCCTGGACTGATAAGAAGACCTGAGAGGCACAGAGGACTATGAAGGTTCTGGACTCAGGCCTCTCCTGACTGATAAGAAGACCTGAGAGGCACAGAGGACTATGAAGGTTCTGGACTCAGGCCTCTCCTGACTGATAAGAAGACCTTGAGAGGCACAGAGGACTATGAAGGTTCTGGACTCAGGCCTCTCCTGACTGATAAGAAGACCTGAGAGGCACAGAGGACTATGAAGGTTCTGGACTCAGGCCTCTCCTGACTGATAAGAAGACCTGAGAGGCACAGAGGACTATGAAGGTTCTGGACTCAGGCCTCTCCTGACTGATAAGAAGACCTGAGAGGCACAGAGGACTATGAAGGTTCTGGACTCAGGCCTCTCCTGACTGGATAAGAAGACCTGAGAGGCACAGAGGACTATGAAGGTCCTGGACTCAGGCCTCTCTGACTGAT
This sequence comes from Coregonus clupeaformis, assembly GCF_020615455.1. Lineage (NCBI taxonomy): Eukaryota > Metazoa > Chordata > Actinopteri > Salmoniformes > Salmonidae > Coregonus > Coregonus clupeaformis. The sequence continues at coordinate 29,611 of NW_025534314.1, forward strand.
AAGAAGACCTGAGAGGCACAGAGGACTATGAAGGTTCTGGACTCAGGCCTCTCCTGACTGATAAGAAGACCTGAGAGGCACAGAGGACTATGAAGGTTCTGGACTCAGGCCTCTCCTGACTGATAAGAAGACCTGAGAGGCACAGAGGACTATGAAGGTTCGGACTCAGGCCTCTCCTGACTGATAAGAAGACCTGAGAGGCACAGAGGACTATGAAGGTTCTGGACTCAGGCCTCTCCTGACTGATAAGAAGACCTGAGAGGCACAGAGGACTATGAAGGTTCTGGACTCAGGCCTCTCCTGACTGGATAAGAAGACCGAGAGAGGCACAGAGGACTCGAGCCCCGACTGGATAAGAAGACCTGAGAGGCACAGAGGACTATGAAGGTTCTGGACTCAGGCCTCTCCCTGACTGATAAGAAGACCTGAGAGGCACAGAGGACTATGAAGGTTCTGGACTCAGGCCTCTCCTGACTGATAAGAAGACCTGAGAGAGGCACAGAGGACTAGAAGGTTGGACTCAGGCCTCTCCTGACTGATAAGAAGACCTGAGAGGCACAGAGGACTAGAAGGTTCTGGACTCAGGCCTCTCCTGACTGATAAGAAGACCGAGAGGCACAGAGGACATGAAGGTTCTGGACTCAGGCCTCTCCTGACTGATAAGAAGACCTGTGGAGAGGCACAGAGGACTAAAGTTCTGACTCAGGCCTCTCCTGACTGATAAGAAGACCTGAGAGGCACAGAGGACTATGAAGGTTCTGGACTCAGGCCTCTCCTGACTGATAAGAAGACCTGGAGAGGCACAGAGGACAGGCCTCTCCTGATGATAAGAAGACCTGAGAGGCACAGAGGACCATGAAGGTTCTGGACTCAGGCCTCTCCGACTGATAAGAAGACCTGTGAGAGGCACAGAGGACTCAGGCCTCTCTGACTGATAAGAAGACCTGAGAGGCACAGAGGACTATGAAGGTTCTGGACTCAGGCCTCTCCTGACTGATAAGAAGACCTGAGAGGCACAGAGGACTATGAAGGTTCTGGACTCAGGCCTCTCCGGACTGATAAGAAGACCTAGAGAGGCACAGAGGACTATGAAGGTTCTGGACTCAGGCCTCTCCTGACTGATAAGAAGACCTGAGAGGCACAGAGGACTATGAAGGTTCTGGACTCAGGCCTCCTGACTGACAAGAAGACCTGAGAGGCACAGAGGACTATGAAGGTTCTGGACTCAGGCCTCCTGACTGATAAGAAACCGAGAGAGGACAGAGGACTAGGAAGGTTGGACTCAGGCCTCTCCGACGATAAGAAGACCTGAGAGGCACAGAGGACTATGAAGGTTCTGGACTCAGGCCTCTCCGACGATAAGAAGACCTGAGAGGCACAAGGACTCAGGCCTCTCCTGACTGATAAGAAGACCTGAGAGGCACAGAGGACTATGAAGGTTCTGGACTCAGGCCTCCTGACTGATAAGAAGACCGGAGAGGACAGAGGACTATGAAGGTTCTGGACTCAGGCCTCTCCTGACTGATAAGAAGACCTGAGAGGCACAGAGGACTATGAAGGTTCTGGACTCAGGCCTCTCTGACTGATAAGAAGACCTGTGAGAGGCACAGAGGATAGGCTCTCCTGACTGATAAGAAGACCTGAGAGGCACAGAGGACTAAGAAGGTTCTGGACTCAGGCCTCTCCTGACTGATAAGAAGACCTGAGAGGCACAGAGGACTATGAAGGTTCTGGACTCAGGCCTCTCCCTGACTGATAAGAAGACCAGAGAGGCACAGAGGACATGGACTCAGGCCTCTCCTGACTGATAAGAAGACCTGAGAGGCACAGAGGAGACTCAGGCCTCTCCTGACTGATAAGAAGACCTGAGAGGCACAGAGGACTATGAAGGTTCTGGACTCAGGCCTCTCCTGACTGATAAGAAGACCTGAGAGGCACAGAGGACTATGAAGGTTCTGGACTCAGGCCTCTCCGACTGATAAGAAGACCTAGAGAGGCACAGAGGACTATGAAGGTTCTGGACTCAGGCCTCTCCTGACTGGATAAGAAGACCTAGAGAGGCACAGAGGACTATGAAGGTTCTGGACTCAGGCCTCTCCTGACTGGGATAAGAAGACCTGAGAGGCACAGAGGACTATGAAGGTTTCCCGACATGAAGACAGCAAAGACAGCCCCGACTGATAAGAAGACCTGAGAGGCACAGAGGACATGAAGGTTGTGGACTCAGGCCTCTCCTGACTGATAAGAAGACCTGAGAGGCACAGAGGACTATGAAGGTTCTGGACTCAGGCCTCTCCTGACTGATAAGAAGACCTGAGAGGCACAGAGGACAGAAGTTCTGGACTCAGGCCTCTCCTGACTGATAAGAAGACCTGGAGAGGCACAGAGGACTATGAAGGTTCTGGACTCAGGCCTCCTGACTGATAAGAAGACCTGAGAGGCACAGAGGACTATGAAGGTTCTGGACTCAGGCCTCTCCTGACTGGATAAGAAGACCGTGAGAGGCACAGAGGACATGAAGGGGACTCAGGCCTCTCCTGACTGATAAGAAGACCTGAGAGGCACAGAGGACTATGAAGGTTGGACTCAGGCCTCTCCCTGACTGATAAGAAGACCTGAGAGGCACAGAGGACTATGAAGGTTCTGGACTCAGGCCTCTCCTGACTGGATAAGAAGACCTGGAGAGGCACAGAGGACTATGAAGGTTCTGGACTCAGGCCCTCCTGACTGATAAGAAGACCGAGAGGCAAGAGGACTAGAGGTTTGGACTCAGGCCTCTCCTGACGATAAGAAGACCGTGAGAGGCACAGAGGACTATGAAGGTTCTGGACTCAGGCCTCTCCTGACTGATAAGAAGACCTGGAGAGGCACAGAGGACTATGAAGGTTCTGGACTCCAGGCCCCTGACTGATAAGAAGACCTGTGAGAGGCACAGAGGACTCAGGTTCCTGACTGAAAAGAAGACCGAGAGCACAGAGAATGAAGGTTCTGGACTCAGGCCTCTCCGACTGATAAGAAGACCTGAGAGGCACAGAGGACTATGAAGGTTCTGGACCAGGCCTCTCTGACTGATAAGAAGACCTGAGAGGCACAGAGGACTATGAAGGTTCTGGACTCAGGCCTCTCTGACCGATAAGAAGACCTGAGAGGCACAGAGGACTATGAAGGTCCTGGACTCAGGCCTCTCTGACTGATAAGAAGACCTGAGAGGCACAGAGGACTATGAAGGTTCTGGACTCAGGCCTCTCCTGACTGATAAGAAGACCTGAGAGGCACAGAGGACTATGAAGGTTCTGGACTCAGGCCTCTCCTGACTGATAAGAAGACCTAGAGAGGCACAGAGGACTATGAAGTCTGGACTCAGGCCTCCTGACTGATAAGAAGACCTGGAGAGAAGGGACTCAGGCCTCTCCTGACTGATAAGAAGACCTGAGAGGCACAGAGGACTATGAAGGTTCTGGACTCAGGCCTCTCCGACTGATAAGAAGACCCCGAGAGGAAGACCAGACTCAGGCCTCTCCTGACTGATAAGAAGACCTGAGAGGCACAGAGGACTATGAAGGTTCTGGGACTCAGGCCTCTCCTGACTGATAAGAAGACCCTGAGAGGCACAGAGGACCGAAGGTTCTGGACTCAGGCCTCTCCTGACGATAAGAAGACCTGAGAGAGGCACAGAGGACTATGAAGGTTCTGGACTCAGGCCCTCCTGACTGATAAGAAGACCTGAGAGGCACAGAGGACTATGAAGGTTCTGGACTCAGGCCTCTCCTGACTGATAAGAAGACCTGTGAGAGGCACAGAGGACTCTGGACTCAGGCCTCTCCTGACTGATAAGAAGACCTGAGAGGCACAGAGGACTATGAAGGTTCTGGACTCAGGCCTCTCCTGACTGATAAGAAGACCGAGAGGCACAGAGGACTATGAAGGTTCTGGACTCAGGCCTCTCCTGACTGATAAGAAGACCCGAGAGAGGCACAGGAACTGACAGGCCTCTCCTGACTGATAAGAAGACCTGAGAGGCAGAGGATATGAAGGTTCTGGACTCAGGCCTCTCCTGACTGATAAGAAGACCGAGAGGCACAGAGGACTATGAAGGTTCTGGACTCAGGCCTGTCCTGACTGATAAGAAGACCAGAGAGGACAGAGGGACTCAGGCCTCTCCTGACTGATAAGAAGACCTGAGAGGCACAGAGGACTATGAAGGTTCTGGACTCAGGCCTCTGACTGATAAGAAGACCTGGAGAGGCAAGAGGACTATGAAGGTTCTGGACTCAGGCCTCTCCTGACTGATAAGAAGACCTGGGAGAGGCACAGAGGACTCAGGCCTCTCCGACTGATAAGAAGACCTGAGAGGCACAGAGGACTATGAAGGTTCTGGACTCAGGCTCCTCCTGGACTGATAAGAAGACCTGAGAGGCACAGAGGACTATGAAGGTTCTGGACTCAGGCCTCTCCTGACTGATAAGAAGACCTGAGAGAGGCAAGAGGACTATGAAGGTTCTGGACTCAGGCCTCTGACTGATAAGAAGACCTGAGAGGCACAGAGGACTATGAAGGTTCTGGACTCAGGCCTCTCCTGACTGATAAGAAGACCTGAGAGGCAGAGAGGACTATGAAGGTCGGATCAGGCCTCTCCTGACTGATAAGAAGACCTGTGAGAGGCACAGGGCTATGAAGGTTCTGGATTCAGGCCTCTACTGACTGATAAGAAGACCTGAGAGGGCACAGAGGACTATGAAGGTCCTGGACCAGGCCTCCCCTGACTGATAAGAAGACCTGAGAGGCACAGAGGACTATGAAGGTTCTGGACTCAGGCTCTCCTGACTGATAAGAAGACCTGAGAGGCACAGAGGACTACGAAGGTTCTGGACTCAGGCCTCTCCCGACTGATAAGAAGACCGAGAGGCACAGAGGACTATGAAGGTTCTGGACTCAGGCCTCTCCTGACTGATAAGAAGACCTGTGAGAGGCACAGAGGAAACTCAGGCTCTCCTGACTGATAAGAAGACCAGAGAGGCACAGAGGACTGTGGACTCAGGCCTCTCTGACTGATAAGAAGACCTAAGAGAGGCACAGAGGACTATGAAGGTTCTGGACTCAGGCCTCTCCTGACTGAGTAAGAAGACCTGAGAGGCACAGAGGACTATGAAGGTTCTGGACTCAGGCCTCCTCCTGACTGATAAGAAGACCTGAGAGGCACAGAGGAGACCAGGCCTCTCCTGACTGATAAGAAGACCTGAGAGGCACAGAGGACTACGAAGGTTCTGGACCCAGGCCTCTCTGACTGATAAGAAGACCTGAGAGAGGCACAGAGGACTATGAAGGTTCTGGACTCAGGCCTCTCCTGACTGATAAGAAGACCTGAGAGAGGCACAGAGAGGACTGGACCCAGGCCTCTCCTGACTGATAAGAAGACCTGAGAGGCACAGAGGACTATGAAGGTTCTGGACTCAGGCCTCTCCTGACTGATAAGAAGACCTAGAGAGGCACAGAGGACTATGAAGGTTCTGGACTCAGGCCTCTCCTGACTGATAAGAAGACCTGAGAGGCACAGAGGACTATGAAAGGTTCTGGACTCAGGCCTTCTCCTGACTGATAAGTAAAGACCTGAGAGGCACCGAGAGGACTATGAAGGTTCTGGACTCCGGCCTCTCCTGACTGATAAGAAGCCACCGAGAGAGGCACAGAGGACTATGAAGGTTTCGGGACTCAGGCCTCTCTGACTGATAAGAAGACCTGAGAGGCACAGAGGACTATGAAGGTTCTGGACTCAGGCCTCCTGACTGACAAGAAGACCTGGAGAGGCACAGAGGACTATGAAGGTTCTGGACCCAGGCCTCTCCTGACTGATAAGAAGACCTGAGAGGCACAGAGGACTATGAAGGTTCTGGACTCAGGCCTCTCCCTGACTGATAAGAAGACCTGAGGAGAGGCACAGAGGACTATGAAGGTTCTGGACTCAGGCCTCTCCTGACTGATAAGAAGACCTGAGAGAGGCACAGATGAAGGTTCTGGACTCAGGCCTCTCCTGACTGATAAGAAGACCTGAGAGGCACAGAGGACTATGAAGGTTCTGGACTCAGGCTCTCCTGACTGATAAGAAGACCTGAGAGGCACAGAGGACTATGAAGGGTTCTGGACTCAGCCTCTCCTGACTGATAAGGAAGACCTGTGAGAGAGGCACAGAGGACTATGAAGGTTCTGGACTCAGGGGCCTCTCCTGACTGATAAGAAGACCTGAGAGGCACAGAAGGGACTATGAAGGTTCTGGACTCAGGCCTCCTGACTGATAAGAAGACCTGAGAGGCACAGAGGACTATGAAGGTTCTGGACTTCAGGCCTCTCCTGACTGATAAGAAGACCTGTGAGAGGCACAGAGGACTCAGGCCTCTCCTGACTGATAAGAAGACTTCCTGAGAGGCACAGAGGACTATGAAGGTTCTGGACTCAGGCCTCTCTGACCTGATAAGAAGACCTGAGAGGCACAGAGGACTATGAAGGTTCTGGACTCAGGCCTCTCCTGACTGATAAGAAGCACCTGAGAGGCACAGAGGACTATGAAGGTTCTGGACTCAGGCCTCTCCTGACTGATAAGAAGACCAGAGGCAAAGCTGAGACTATAGAAGGTTCCTGACTCAGGCCTCTCTGACTGATAAGAAGACCTGTAGAGGCACAGAGGACAAGACTCAGGCCCTGACTGATAAGAAGACCTGAGAGGCACAGAGGACTATGAAGGTTCTGGACTCAGGCCTCTCCTGACTGATAAGAAGACCTGAGAGAGGCACAGAGGACTGAAGGTTCTGGACTCAGGCCTCTCCTGACTGATAAGAAGACCTGAGAGGCACAGAGGACTATGAAGGTTCTGGACTCAGGCCTCTCCTGACTGATAAGAAGACCTGTAGAGGCACAGAGGACTCAGGCCTCTTGACTGATAAGAAGACCTGAGAGGCACAGAGGACTATGAAGGTTCTGGACTCAGGCCTCTCCTGACTGATAAGAAGACCGAGAGAGGCACAGAGGACTATGAAGGTTCTGGACTCAGGCCTCTCCTGACTGATAAGAAGACCTGAGAGAGGCACAGAGGACTGAAGGTTCTGGACTCAGGCCTCTCCTGACTGATAAGAAGACCTGAGAGGCACAGAGGACTATGAAGGTTCTGGACTCAGGCCTCTCCTGACTGATAAGAAGACCTGTGAGAGGCACAGGACTCAGGCCTCTCCTGACTGATAAGAAGACCTGAGAGGCACAGAGGACTATGAAGGTTCTGGACTCAGGCCTCTCTGACTGATAAGAAGACCTGGAGAGGCACAGAGGACTATGAAGGTTCTGGACTCAGGCCTCTCCTGACTGATAAGAAGACCTGAGAGAGGCACAGAGGACTATGAAGGTTCTGGACTCAGGCCTCTCCTGACTGATAAGAAGACCTGAAGGAGGCACAGAGGACATGAAGGTTCTGGACTCAGGCCTCTCCTGACTGATAAGAAGACCTGGAGAGAGGCACAGAGGACTATGAAGGTTCTGGACTCAGGCCTCTCTGACTGATAAGAAGACCTGAGAGGCACAGAGGACTATGGAAGGTTCTGGACTCGAGGCCTCTCCTGACTGATAAGAAGACCTGGGAGGGCACAGAGGACTATGAAGGTTCTGGACTCAGGCCTCTCCTGACTGATAAGAAGACCTGAGAGGCACAGAGGACTATGAAGGTTCTGGACTCAGCCTCTCTGACTGATAAGAAGACCTGAGAGGCACAGAGGACTATGAAGGTCTGGACTCAGGCCTCTCCCTGACTGATAAGGAAGACCTGAGAGGCACAGAGGACTATGAAGGTTCTGGACTCAGGCCTCCTGACTGATAAGAAGACCTGTGAGAGGCACAGAGGTCAGGCTCCTGACTGATAAGAAGACCTGAGAGGCACAGAGGACTATGAAGGTTCTGGACTCAGGCCTCTCCTGACTGATAAGAAGACCTGAGAGGCACAGAGGACTATGAAGGTTCTGGACTCAGGCCTCTCCTGACTGATAAGAAGACCTGAGGCACAGAGGACTCAGGCCTCTCTGACTGATAAGAAGACCTGAGAGGCACAGAGGACTAGAAGGTCTGGACTCAGGCCTCTCCTGACTGATAAGAAGACCTGAGAGGCACAGAGGACTATGAAGGTTCTGGACTCAGGCCTCTCCTGACTGATAAGAAGACCTGAGAGAGGCACAGAGGACTATGAAGGTTCTGGACTCAGGCCTCTCCTGACTGATAAGAAGACCTGAGAGGCACAGAGAGGACTATGAAGGTTCTGGACTCAAGCCTCTCCTGACTGATAAGAAGACCTGTGAGAGGCACAGAGGAAGGCTGTCAGGCCTCTCCTGACTGATAAGAAGACCTGAGAGGCACAGAGGACTATGAAGGTTCTGGACTCAGGCCTCTCCTGACTGATAAGAAGACCTGAGAGGCACAGAGGACTATGAAGGTTCTGGACTCAGGCCTCTCCTGACTGATAAGAAGACCTGTGAGAGGCACAGAGGACTATGAAGGTTCTGGACTCAGGCCTCTCCTGACTGATAAGAAGACCTGAGAGGCACAGAGGACTATGAAGGTTCTGGACTCAGGCCTCCTGACTGGATAAGAAGACCTGAGAGGCACAGAGGACTAGAGGTTCTGGACTCAGGCCTCTCCCTGACTGATAAGAAGACCTGAGAGGCACAGAGGACTATGAAGGTTCTGGACTCAGGCCTCTCCTGACTGATAAGAAGACCTGAGAGGCACAGAGGACTATGAAGGTTCTGGACTCAGGCCTCTCCTGACTGATAAGAAGACCTGAGAGAGGCACAGAGGACTATGAAGGTTCTGGACTCAGGCCTCTCTGACTGATAAGAAGACCTGAGAGGCACAGAGGACTATGAAGGTTCTGGACTCAGGCCTCCTGACTGATAAGAAGACCTGAGAGAGGCACAGAGGACTATGAAGGTTCTGGACTCAGGCCCTCTCTCCCTGACTGATAAGAAGACCTGAGAGGCACAGAGGACTATGAAGGTTCTGGACTCAGGCCTCTCCTGACTGATAAGAAGACCTGAGAGGCACAGAGGACTATGAAGGTTCGGACTCAGGCCTCTCCTGACTGATAAGAAGACCTGAGAGGCACAGAGGACTATGAAGGTTCTGGACTCAGGCCTCTCCTGACTGATAAGAAGACCTGTGAGAGGCACAGAGGACTCAGGCCTCTCCTGACTGATAAGAAGACCTGAGAGGCACAGAGGACTATGAAGGTTCTGGATTCAGGCCTCTCCTGACTGATAAGAAGACCTGAGAGAGGCACAGAGGACTATGAAGGTTCTGGACTCAGGCCTCTCCTGACTGATAAGAAGACCTGAGAGGCACGAGAGGACTATGAAGGTTCTGGACTCAGGCCTCTCCTGACTGATAAGAAGACAGAGATGAGAGGCACAAGACAGACTTGAGCTCTGGCTGGCTCCTGACTGATAAGACCTGAGAGGCACAGAGGACTATGAAGGTTCTGGACTCAGGCCTCTCCTGACTGATAAGAAGACCTTGAGAGGCAGAGGACCATGAAGGTTCTGGACTCAGGCCTCTCCTGACTGATAAGAAGACCTGAGAGGCACAGAGGACTATGAAGGTTCTGGGACTCCAGGCCTCTCCTGACTGATAAGAAGACCTGAGAGGCACAGAGGACTATGAAGGTTCTGGACTCAGGCCTCTCCTGACTGATAAGAAGACCGTGAGAGGCACAGAGACTTGAAGGTCCTGGACTCAGGCCTCCCTGACTGATAAGAAGACCTGAGAGGCACAGAGGACATGAAGGTTCTGGACTCAGGCCTCTCCTGACTGATAAGAAGACCGGTGAGAGAGGCACAGAGGACTATGAAGGTTCTGGACTCAGGCCTCTCCTGACTGATAAGAAGACCTGAGAGAGGCACAAGAGGACTATGAAGGTTCTGGACTCAGGCCTCTCCTGACTGATAAGAAGACCTGAGAGGCACAGAGGACTATGAAGGTTCTGGACTCAGGCCTCTCCTGACTGATAAGAAGACCTGAGAGAGGCACAGAGGACTATGAAGGTTCTGGACTCAGGCCTCTCCTGACTGATAAGAAGACCTGAGAGGCACAGAGGACTATGAAGGTTCTGGACTCAGGCCTCTCCTGACTGATAAGAAGACCTGAGAGAGGCACAGAGGACTGAAGGTTCTGGACTCAGGCCTCTCCTGACTGATAAGAAGACCTGAGAGGCACAGAGGACTATGAAGGTTCTGGACTCAGGCCTCTCCTGACTGATAAGAAGACCTGTGAGAGGCACAGAGGACTCAGGCCTCTCTGACTGATAAGAAGACCTAGAGAGGCACAGAGGACTATGAAGGTTCTGGACTCAGGCCTCTCCTGACTGATAAGAAGACCTGAGAGAGGCACAGAGGACTATGAAGGTTCTGGACTCAGGCCTCTCCTGACTGATAAGAAGACCTGAGAGGCACAGAGGACTATGAAGGTTCTGGACTCAGGCCTCTCCTGACTGATAAGAAGACCTGAGAGGCACAGAGGACATAAGGTTCTGGACTCAGGCCTCTCCTGACTGATAAGAAGACCTGAGAGGCACAGAGGACTATGAAGGTTCTGGACTCAGGCCTCTCCTGACTGATAAGAAGACCTAGAGAGGCACAGAGGACTATGAAGGTTCTGGACTCAGGCCTCTCCTGACTGATAAGAGGGCCAGAGGACTAGGCCTCTCTGACTGATAAGAAGACCTGAGAGGCACAGAGGACTATGAAGGTTCTGGACTCAGGCCTCTCCTGACTGATAAGAAGACCTGAGAGGCACAGAGGACTATGAAGGTTCTGGACTCAGGCCTCTCCTGACTGATAAGAAGACCTGAGAGGCACAGAGGACTATGAAGGTTCTGGACTCAGGCCTCTCCTGACTGATAAGAAGACCTGAGAGGCACAGAGACTATGAAGGTTCTGGACTCAGGCCTCTCTGACTGATAAGAAGACCTGAGAGAGGCACAGAGGACTATGAAGGTTCTGGACTCAGGCCTCTCCTGACTGATAAGAAGACCTGAGAGAGGCACAGAGGACTATGAAGGTTCTGGACTCAGGCCTCTGCTGACTGATAAGAAGACCTGAGAGGCACAGAGGACTATGAAGGTTCTGGACTCAGGCCTCTCTGACTGATAAGAAGACCTGAGAGGCACAGAGGACTATGAAGGTTCTGGACTCAGGCCTCCTCGACTGATAAGAAGACCTAGAGAGGCACAGAGGAAGAGGGTTCTGGACTCAGGCCTCTCCTGACTGATAAGAAGACCTGAGAGGCACAGAGGACTATGAAGGTTCTGGACTCAGGCCTCTCCTGACTGATAAGAAGACCTGAGAGGGCACAGAGGACTATGAAGGTTCTGGACTCAGGCCTCTCCTGACTGATAAGAAGACCTGAGAGAGGCACAGAGGACTATGAAGGTTCGGACTCAGGCCTCTCCTGACTGATAAGAAGACCTGAGAGGCACAGAGGACTATGAAGGTTCTGGACTCAGGCCTCTCCTGACTGATAAGAAGACCTGAGAGACGAGAGGACATAGGTTCGGACTCAGGCCTCTCCTGACTGATAAGAAGACCTGAGAGGCACAGAGGACTATGAAGGTTCTGGACTCAGGCCTCTCCTGACTGATAAGAAGACCTGGAGAGGCAGAGGACTATGAAGGTTCTGGACTCAGGCCTCTCCTGACTGATAAGAAGACCTGAGAGGCACAGAGGACTGAAGGTTCTGGACTCCAGGCCTCTCCTGACTGATAAGAAGACCTGAGAGAGGCACAGAGGACTATGAAGGTTCCTGCCTCTCCTGACTGATAAGAAGACCTGAGAGGCACAGAGGACTATGAAGGTTCTGGACCCAAGCCTCTCCTGACTGATAAGAAGACCGTGGAGAGGCACAGAGGACTATGAAGGTTCTGGACTCAGACCTCTCCTGACTGATAAGAAGACCTGAGAGGCACAGAGGACTATGAAGGTTCTGGGACTCAGGCCTCTCCTGACTGATAAGAAGACCTGAGAGAGGCACAGAGGACTAAAGGTTCTGGACTCAGGCCTCTCCTGACTGATAAGAAGACCTGAGAGGCACAGAGGACTATGAAGGTTCTGGACTCAGGCCTCTCCTGACTGATAAGAAGACCTGAGAGAGGCACAGAGGACTATGAAGGTTCTGGACTCAGGCCTCTCCTGACTGATAAGAAGACCTGAGAGGCACAGAGGAGGACCAGCCTCTCTGACTGATAAGAAGACCTGAGAGGCACAGAGGACTATGAAGGTTCTGGGACTCAGGCCTCTCCTGACTGATAAGAAGACCTGAGAGGCACAGAGGACTATGAAGGTTCTGGACTCAGGCCTCTCCTGACTGATAAGAAGACCTGAAGGCACAGAGGACTATGAAGGTTCTGGACTCAGGCCTCTCCTGACTGATAAGAAGACCTGTGAGAGGCACAGAGGACTCAGGCCTCTCCTGACTGATAAGAAGACCTGAGAGGCACAGAGGACTATGAAGGTTCTGGACTCAGGCCTCCTGACTGATAAGAAGACCTGGAGAGGCACAGAGGACTATGAAGGTTCTGGACTCAGGCCTCTCCTGACTGATAAGAAGACCTGAGAGGCACAGAGGACTAGGTCTGGCTCAGGCCTCTCTGACTGATAAGAAGACCTGAGAGGCACAGAGGACTATGAAGGTTCTGGACTCAGGCCCTCCTGACTGATAAGAAGACCTGTGAGAGGCACAGAGGACTATGAAGGTTCTGACTCAGGCCTCTCCTGACTGATAAGAAGACCTGAGAGGCACAGAGGGACTATGAAGGTTCTGGACTCAGGCCTCTCCTGACTGATAAGAAGACCTGAGAGAGGCACAGAGGACTATGAAGGTTCTGGACTCAGGCCTCTCCTGACTGATAAGAAGACCTGAGAGGCACAGAGGACTATGAAGGTTCTGGACTCAGGCCTCTCCTGACTGATAAGAAGACCTGAGAGGCACAGAGGACTATGAAGGTTCTGGACTCAGGCCTCTCCTGACTGATAAGAAGACCTGAGAGGCACAGAGGACTCAGGCCTCTCCTGACTGATAAGAAGACCTGAGAGAGGCACAGAGGACTATGAAGGTTCTGGACTCAGGCCTCTCCTGACTGATAAGAAGACCTGAGAGAGGCACAGAGGACTATGAAGGTTCTGGACTCAGGCCTCTCCTGACTGATAAGAAGACCGAGAGGCACAGAGGACTATGAAGGTTCTGGACTCAGGCCTCTCCTGACTGATAAGAAGACCTGAGAGGCACAGAGGACTATGAAGGTTCTGGACTCAGAGCCTCTCCTGACTGATAAGAAGACCTGAGAGGCACAGAGGACTCAGGGCCTCCTGACTGATAAGAAGACCTGAGAGGCACAGAGGACTATGAAGGTTCTGGACTCCAGGCCTCTCCTGACTGATAAGAAGACCTGTGAGAGGCACAGAGGACTATGAAGGTTCTGGACTCAGGCCTCTCTGACTGATAAGAAGACCTGAGAGGCACAGAGGACTATGAAGGTTCTGGACCAGGCCTCTCCTGACTGATAAGAAGACCTGAGAGGCACAGAGGACTATGAAGGTTCTGGACTCAGGCCTCTCCTGACTGATAAGAAGACCTGGAGAGGCACAGAGGACTATGAAGGTTCTGGACTCAGGCCTCTCCTGACTGATAAGAAGACCTGAGAGCGCACAGAGGACTATGAAGGTTCTGGACTCAGGCCTCTCCTGACTGATAAGAAGACCTGTGAGAGGCACAGAGGACTATGAAGGTTCTGGACTCAGGCCTCTCCTGACTGATAAGAAGACCTGAGAGGCACAGAGGACTCAGGCCTCTCCTGACTGATAAGAAGACCTGAGAGGCACAGAGGACTATGAAGGTTCTGGACTCAGGCATCTCCTGACTGATAAGAAGACCTGAGAGGCACAGAGGACTATGAAGGTTCTGGACTCAGGCCTCTCCTGACTGATAAGAAGACCTGAGAGGCACAGAGGACTATGAAGGTTCTGGACTCAGGCCTCTCCTGACTGATAAGAAGACCTGAGGAGGCACAGAGGACTATGAAGGTTCTGGACTCAGGCCTCTCTGACTGATAAGAAGACCTGTGAGAGGCACAGAGGACTCAGGTCTCTGCTATAAAGGCGAAGGTTCTGGACTCAGGCCTCTCTGACTGATAAGAAGACCTGAGAGGCACAGAGGACTATGAAGGTTCTGGACTCAGGCCTCTCCTGACTGATAAGAAGACCGTGAGAGGCACAGAGCTAGAGGATTCTGAAGGCCTCTCCGACTGATAAGAAGACCTGAGAGGCACAGAGAGGACTATGAAGGTGTTCTGGACTCAGGCCTCTCCTGACTGATAAGAAGACCTGTAGAGGCACAGAGGACTCTGAAACTCTGACTGTAAGAGCCACTGAAGCTGAGAGACTATGAAGGTTCTAGACTCAAGACTCTCGATATCAAGAAGACTGAGAGGCACGAGAGACTAGAAGGTTCTGGGACTCAGGCCCTCTCTGACTGATAAGAAGACCTGAGAGAGGCACAGAGGACTATGAAGGTTCTGGACTCAGGCCTCTCCTGACTGATAAGAAGACCTGAGAGGCACAGAGGACTATGAAGGTTCTGGACTCAGGCCTCTCCTGACTGATAAGAAGACTGAGAGGCACAGAGGACTCAGGCCTCTCCTGACTGATAAGAAGACCTGAGAGGCACAGAGGACTCTGAAGGCTCTGGCTCCTGACTGAAAAGAAGACCTAGAGAGGCACAGAGGACTATGAAGGTTCTGGACTCAGGCCTCTCCTGACTGATAAGAAGACCTGTGAGAGGCACAGAGGACTATGAAGGTTCTGGACTCAGGCCTCTCCTGACTGATAAGAAGACCTGAGAGGCACAGAGGACTATGAAGGTTCTGGACTCAGGCCTCTCCTGACTGATAAGAAGACCTGAGAGAGGCACAGAGGACTGAAGGTTCTGGACTCAGGCCTCTCCTGACTGATAAGAAGACCTGAGAGAGGCACAGAGGACTATGAAGGTTCTGGACTCAGGCCTCTCCTGACTGATAAGAAGACCTGTGAGAGGCACAGAGGACTCAGGCCTCCTGACTGATAAGAAGACCTGAGAGGCACAGAGGACTATGAAGGTTCTGGACTCAGGCCTCTCCTGACTGATAAGAAGACCTGAGAGGCACAAGAGGACTATGAAGGTTCTGGACTCAGGCCTCTCCTGACTGATAAGAAGACCTGAGAGGCACAGAGGACTATGAAGGTTCTGGACTCAGGCCTCTCCTGACTGATAAGAAGACCTGAGAGGCACAGAGGACTGACTCAGGCCTCTCCTGACTGATAAAGAAGACCTGAGAGAGGCACAGAGGACTCAGGCCTCTCCTGACTGATAAGAAGACCTGAGAGAGGCACAGAGGACTATGAAGGTTCTGGACTCAGGCCTCTCCTGACTGATAAGAAGACCTGAGAGAGGCACAGAGGACTATGAAGGTTCTGGACTCAGGCCTCTCCTGACTGATAAGAAGACCTGAGAGAGGCACAGAGGACTATGAAGGTTCTGGACTCAGGCCTCTCCTGACTGATAAGAAGACCTGAGAGGCACAGAGGGACTCAGGCCTCTCCTGACTGATAAGAAGACCGTGAGAGGCACAGAGGACTATGAAGGTTCTGGATTCAGGCCTCTCCTGACTGATAAGAAGACCTGAGAGAGGCACAGAGGACTATGAAGGTTCTGGACTCAGGCCTCTCCTGACTGATAAGAAGACCTGAGAGGCACAGAGGACTGGTTCTGGACTCAGGCCTCTCTGACTGATAAGAAGACCTGAGAGGCACAGAGGACTATGAAGGTTCTGGACTCAGGCCTCTCCTGACTGATAAGAAGACCTGAGAGAGGCACAGAGGACTCAGAAGCCTCTCCTGACTGATAAGAAGACCTGAGAGGCACAGAGGACTATGAAGGTTCTGGACTCAGGCCTCTCCTGACTGATAAGAAGACCTGAGAGGCACAGAGGACTATGAAGGTTCTGGACTCAGGCCTCTCCTGACTGATAAGAAGACCTGAGAGAGGCACAGAGGACTATGAAGGTCTGGACTCAGGCCTCTCCTGACTGATAAGAAGACCTGAGAGGCACAGAGGACTATGAAGGTTCTGGACTCAGGCCTCTCCTGACTGATAAGAAGACCTGAGGCACAGAGACTGAGGTTCTGGACTCAGGCCTCTCTGACAGATAGAAGACATGAAGGCTTCGGACTCAGGCCTCTCCTGACTGATAAGAAGACCCGTGAGAGGCACAGAGGACGACTCAGGCCTCTCCTGACTGATAAGAAGACCTTGGAGAGGCACAGAGGACTAGGAAGGTCTGACCTCTCCTGACTGATAAGAAGACCTGAGAGGCACAGAGGACTATGAAGGTTCTGGACTCAGGCCTCTCCTGACTGATAAGAAGACCTGAGAGGCACAGAGGACTATGAAGGTTCTGGACTCAGGCCTCTCCTGACTGATAAGAAGACCTGGAGAGGCACAGAGGACTAGATTCTGGACTCAGGCCTCTCTGACTGATAAGAAGACCTTGAGAGGCACAGAGGACTATGAAGGTTCTGGACTCAGGCCTCTCCTGACTGATAAGAAGACCTGAGAGGCACAGAGGACTATGAAGGTTCTGGACTCAGGCCTCTCCTGACTGATAAGAAGACCTGAGAGGCACAGAGGACTCAGGCCTCTCCTGACTGATAAGAAGACCTGAGAGAGGCACAGAGGACTATGAAGGTTCTGGACTCAGGCCTCTCCTGACTGATAAGAAGACCTGAGAGAGGCACAGAGGACTATGAAGGTTCTGGACTCAGGCCTCTCCTGACTGATAAGAAGACCTGAGAGGCACAGAGGACTATGAAGGTTCTGGACTCAGGCCTCTCCTGACTGATAAGAAGACCTGAGAGGCACAGAGGACTATGAAGGTTCTGGACTCAGGCCTCTCCTGACTGATAAGAAGACCTGAGAGGCACAGAGGACTATGAAGGTTCTGGACTCAGGCCTCTCCTGACTGATAAGAAGACCTGTGAGAGGCACAGAGGAGGTTCTGGACTCAGGCCTCTCCTGACTGATAAGAAGACCTGAGAGGCACAGAGGGACTATGAAGGTTCTGGAATCAGGCCTCTCCTGACTGATAAGAAGACCTGAGAGGCACAGAGGACTCAGGCCTCTCCTGACTGATAAGAAGACCTGAGAGAGGCACAGAGGACTATGAAGGTTCTGGACTCAGGCCTCTCCTGACTGATAAGAAGACCTGAGAGAGGCACAGAGGACTATGAAGGTTCTGGACTCCTGCCTCTCCTGACTGATAAGAAGACCTGAGAGGCACAGAGGACTATGAAGGTTCTGGACTCAGGCCTCTCCTGACTGATAAGAAGACCTGGGGAGAGGCACAGAGGACTAGCTCTCCTGACTGATAAGAAGACCTGAGAGGCACAGAGGACTATGAAGGTTCTGGATTCAGGCCTCTCCTGACTGATAAGAAGACCAGTGAGAGGCACAGAGGACTATGAAGGTTCTGGACTCAGGCCTCTCCTGACTGATAAGAAGACCTGAGAGGCACAGAGGATACTCAGGCCTCTCCTGACTGATAAGAAGACCTGTGAGAGGCACAGAGGACTATGAAGGTTCTGGACTCAGGCCTCTCCTGACTGATAAGAAGACCTGAGAGGCACAGAGGACAGAAGGTGGATTCTGACTGAAGAACAGAGGACAGAGTTCTGGACTCAGGCCTCTCCTGACTGATAAGAAGACCTGAGAGGCACAGAGGACTATGAAGGTTCTGGACTCAGGCCTCTCCTGACTGATAAGAAGACCTGAGAGAGGCACAGAGGACTATGAAGGTTCTGGACTCAGGCCTCTCCTGACTGATAAGAAGACCTGACAGGACTATGAAGGTTCTGGACTCAGGCCTCTCCTGACTGAAGAAGACCTGAGAGGCACAGAGGACTATGAGGTTCTGGACTCAGGCCTCTCCCTGACTGATAAGAAGACCTGAGAGGCACAGAGGACTATGAAGGTTCTGGACTCAGGCCTCTCCTGACTGATAAGAAGACCTGAGAGGCACAGAGGACTCAGGCCTCTCCTGACTGATAAGAAGACCTGAGAGGCACAGAGGACTATGAAGGTTCTGGACTCAGGCATCTCCTGACTGATAAGACCTGAGAGAGGCACAGAGGACTATGACGGTCCTGGACTCAGGCCTCTCCTGACTGATAAGAAGACCTGTGAGAGGCACAGAGGACTATGAAGGTTCCGGATTCAGGCCTCTCCTGACTGATAAGAAGACCTGAGAGGCACAGAGGACTATGAAGGTTCTGGACTGCAGGCCTCTCCTGACTGATAAGAAGACCTGAGAGGCACAGAGGACTCAGGCCTCTCTGACTGATAAGAAGACCTGAGAGAGGCACAGAGGACTATGAAGGTTCTGGACTCAGGCCTCTCCTGACTGATAAGAAGACCTGAGAGAGGCACAGAGGACTATGAAGGTTCTGGACTCAGGCCTCTCCTGACTGATAAGAAGACCTGAGAGGCACAGAGGACTATGAAGGTTCTGGACTCAGGCCTCTCCTGACTGATAAGAAGACCTTGAGAGGCACAGAGGACTATGAAGGTTCTGGACTCAGGCCTCTCCTGACTGATAAGAAGACCTGAGAGAGGCACAGAGGACTATGAAGGTTCTGGACTCCAGGCCTCTCCTGACTGATAAGAAGACCTGAGAGGCACAGAGGACTATGAAGGTTCTGGACTCAGGCCTCTCCTGACTGATAAGAAGACTGAGGCAGAGGACTGAGTGACTCAGGCCTCCTGACTGATAAGAAGACCTGAGAGGCACAGAGGACTATGAAGGTTCGGACTCAGGCCTCTCCTGACTGATAAGAAGACCTGGAGAGGCACAGAGGACTATGAAGGTTCTGGACTCAGGCCTCTCCTGACTGATAAGAAGACCTAGAGAGGCACAGAGGACTATGAAGGTTCTGGACTCAGGCCTCTCCTGACTGATAAGAAGACCTGAGAGGCACAGAGCTGGACTCAGGCCTCTCCTGACTGATAAGAAGACCGTGAGAGGCACAGAGGACTATGAAGGTTCTGGACTCAGGCCTCTCCTGACTGATGAGGAACCTGGAGAGGCTGAGAGGACTCAGGCTCACCTGACTATTAAGAAGACCACAGAGGCACAGAAGGGGACTATGAAGGTTCTGGATTCAGGCCTCTCCTGACTGATAAGAAGACCAGTGAGAGGCACAGAGGACTATGAAGGTTCTGGACTCAGGCCTCTCCTGACTGATAAGAAGACCTGAGAGGCACAGAGGACTCAGGCCTCTCCTGACTGATAAGAAGACCTGTGAGAGGCACAGAGGACTATGAAGGTTCTGGACTCAGGCCTCTCCTGACTGATAAGAATACCTGAGAGAGGCACAGAGGACTATGAAGGTTCTGACTCAGGCCTCTCCTGACTGATAAGAAGACCTGAGAGGCACAGAGGACTATGAAGGTTCTGGACTCAGGCCTCTCCTGACTGATAAGAAGACCTGAGAGGCACAGAGAAGTGAAGGATCTGGACTCAGGCCTCCTGACTGATAAGAAGACCTGAGAGGCACAGAGGACTAGAAGGTCTGGACTCAGGCCTCTCCTGACTGATAAGAAGACCTGAGAGGCACAGAGGACTATGAAGGTTCTGGACTCAGGCCTCTCCTGACTGATAAGAAGACCTGTGAGAGGCACAGTGGACTCAGGCCTCTCCTGACTGATAAGAAGACCTGAGAGGCACAGAGGACTATGAAGGTTCGGACTCAAGCCTCTCCTGACTGATAAGAAGACCTGAGAGGCACAGAGGACTATGAAGGTTCTGGACTCAGGCCTCTCTCTGACTGATAAGAAGACCTGAGAGGCACAGAGGACTATGAAGGTCTCTGGATTCAGGCCTCTCCTGACTGATAAGAAGACCTTAGGTGAGGACTAGTACTGATAGACCTTGAGAGGCACAGAGGGACTATGAAGGTTCTGGACTCAGGCCTCTCCTGACTGATAAGAAGACCTGTGAGAGGCACAGAGGACTCAGGCCTCTCCTGACTGATAAGAAGACCTGTGAGAGGCACAGAGGACTCAGGCCTCTCCTGACTGATAAGAAGACCTGAGAGGCACAGAGGACTATGAAGGTTCTGGACTCAGGCCTCTCCTGACTGATAAGAAGACCTGTGAGAGGCACAGAGGACTATGAAGGTTCT
This sequence comes from Coregonus clupeaformis, assembly GCF_020615455.1. NCBI lineage: Eukaryota > Metazoa > Chordata > Actinopteri > Salmoniformes > Salmonidae > Coregonus > Coregonus clupeaformis. Next base: position 49,899 of record NW_025534314.1, read on the forward strand.
GGACTCAGGCCTCTCCTGACTGATAAGAAGACCTGTGAGAGGCACAGAGGACTATGAAGGTTCTGGACTCAGGCCTCTCCTGACTGATAAGAAGACCTGTGAGAGGCACAGAGGACTATGAAGGTTCTGGACTCAGGCCTCTCCTGACTGATAAGAAGACCTGTGAGAGGCACAGAGGACTATGAAGGTTCTGGACTCAGGCCTCCTGACTGATAAGAAGACCAGAGAGGCACAGAGGACTATGAAGGTTCTGGACTCAGGCCTCTCCTGACTGATAAGAAGACCTGAGAGGCACAGAGGACTATGAAGGTTCTGGACTCAGGCCTCTCCTGACTGATAAGAAGACCTGAGAGAGGCACAGAGGACTATGAAGGCTGGGCCACAACACCAACAAGAGAAAGAGACTCAGTTGTTGCTCAGCAAGAGAGACGGATTGTTTATCCTAGAATGAAGGAGGTGACTAAGCCTAGTCTGAAGGTATAAATATATGTGCTTTGCAGCTGCAACAGCCAGTGGTGAATAAATCTAGTTTGAGCTCCTTTTGGTGTCTGACTGGATTTGGACCAGAATTTAGAACCTAACACAATTAAGTACCTTACTGGGATTATTTTCAATTAAAATGGTTAAAAATAAACAAAAATAGCTTCTTAGCAAAAGCTATTTCTCAAGCAAGAATTTAGCTATGTAATGTCTGGGAGTGGTCTGAGTCTATTAACTAATTTACCGCCTGGTGATGTCACCAGGCAGGCCAAAACTCCCTCCCACCAAAACCGGCTGACATTCCAAGCAGTCTTTTCAAACAGCCCTTACACTAAAAAGGTATTATCATCATTATCATCATTATCATCATTATCATCATGTTCACAATGTCCCAGTATTATTCCAACCTCATAGTGTGGATATACAGGACCAGTCAAACTAATTATTTATTATTACTAAAAAGGTTTTATCATCATGTTCACAATGTCCCAGTATTATTCCAACCTCATAGTGTGGATATACAGTACCAGTCAAAAGTTTGGACACACCTACTCATTCCCGGGTTTTTCGTTATTTTTACTATTTTCTACAATAGTGAATACATCAAAACTATGAAATAACACTTATGGAATCATGTAGTAACCAAAAAAAGTGTTAAACAAATCAAAATGTATTTTATATTTGAGATTCTTCAAATAGCCACCCTTTGCCTTGATGACAGCTTTGCACACTCTTGGCATTCTCTCAACCAGCTTCATGAGGTAGTCACCTGGAATGCATTTCAATTAACAGGTGTGCCTTCTTAAAAGTTCATTTGTGAAATTTCTTTCCTTCTTAATGTGTTTGAGCCAATCAGTTGTGTTGTGACAAGGTAGGGGTGGTATACAGAAGATAGCCCTATTTGGTGAAATACCAAGTCCATATTATGGCAAGAACAGCTCAAATAAGCAAAGGGAAACGACAGTCCATCATTACTTTAAGAGATGAAGGTCAGTCAATGCGGAACATTTCAAGAACGTTTCGCAAAAAAACATCAAGCGATATTACATTTTACATTTACATTTTAGTCATTTAGCAGACGCTCTTATCCAGAGCAACTTACAGTTAGTGAGTGCATACATTATTATTATTATTTATTTTTTCATACTGGCCCCCCGTGGGAATCGAACCCACAACCCTGGCATTGCAAATGCCATGCTCTACCAACCGAGCTACATTCCCTCCCCTACCCTGGGCCAATTGTGCGCCGCCCCATGGGTCTCCCGGTCGCGGCCGGCTATGACAGAGCCTGGATTCGAACCAGGATCTCTAGTGCCACAGCTAGCACTGCGATGCAGTGCCTTAGACCACTGCGCCACTCAGGAGAAACTGGCTCACATGAGGACCGCCACAGGAATGGAAGACCCAGAGTTACCTCTGCTGCAGAGGATAAGTTCATTAGAGTTACCAGCCTCAGAAATTGCAGCCCAAATAAATGCTTCACAGGGTTCAAGTAACAGACACATCTCAACATCAACTGTTCAGAGGGGACTGTGCAAATCAGGCCTTCATGGTTGAATTGCTGCAAAGAAACCACTACTAAAGGACACCAATAAGAAGAAGAGACTTGCTTTGGCCAAGAAACACGAGCAATGGACATTAGACCAGTGGAAATTTGTCCTTTGGTCTGGAGTCCAAATTGGAGATTTTTGGATCCAACCGCTGTGTCTTTGTGAGATGCGGAGTGGGTGAACAGATGATCTCTGCATGTGTAGTTCCCACCGTAAAGCATGGAGGAGGAGGTGTTATGGTGTGGGGGGTGCTTTGATGGTGACACTGTCTGTGATTTATTTAGAATTCAAGGCACACTTAACCAACATGGCTACCACAGCATTCTGCAGCGATACGCCATCCCATCTGGTTTGGGCTTAGTGGGACTATCATCTGTTTTTTAACAGGACAATGGCCCAACACACCTCCAGGCTGTGTAAGGGCTATTTTACCAAGAAGGAGAGTGATGGAGTGCTGCATCAGATGACCTGGCCTCCACAATCCCCCGACCTCAACCCAATTGAGATGGTTTGGAATGAGTCGGACCGCAGAGTGAAGGAAAAGCAGCCAACAAATGCTCAGCATATGTGGGAACTCCTTCAAGACTGTTGGAAAAGCGTTCCAGGTGAAGCTGGTTGAGAGAATGCCAAGAGTGTGCAAAGCTGTCATCAAGGCAAAGGGTGGCTATTTGAAGAATCTCAAATATATTTTGATTTATTTAACACTTTTTTTTGATTTACTACATGATTCCCATATGTTATTTTATAGTTTTGATGTCTTCACTATTATTCTACAATGTAGAAAATAGCAAAAATAAAGAAAAACCCTTGAATGAGTAGGTGTGTCCAAACTTGACTGGTCCTGTATATCTATATAGATCTATATCTATATAGTTTTGCCTGTATTGGCCTTTAACATCAATTAGCTCTACATTCCATTATCAGAACATGAAGAAAACCTTCCATAAAAACCACAAGAAAACTTTAGTAACGTTCAAAGAACGTTCTAGGAATGTCATTTAAAAAACTTATACTTTCCGTTCTCAGCGTCAACAAAACTCTCTCTCTCCTCTATCTTGTTAAGTGTGTTCAGGTAGGTGTGTTGGCCACGCCCACTCACTGGCCACAGCTGATCTTAATAGTGTTTGAATCAACAGCTTTGTATGATAAGAAAATATGGCATGCTAGATCCATCCTGGTGGCGCAGTGGACTAATTCCAGGGCTAGAGAACAGAAGATCATAGGTTCAAATCTCACTGACGCCGTGTCACAATAAATAAATAAAAAAATGAACTGTTTGCATGATTAATGCCTAAGCAAATCAATGTCCATGGTCCTACTTTATCAGTGCTTGGAGTTCAAAACAGTTAACCCAAAATAAGCTAGCAGTGTTATTGAAACGTATGGCTTTAACCAATGTGCAATGTTTTTGGTTTCCACAACCAATGTGAAACCAAAAACATACATTCCCACAACTTCCCGAATGTGCTAGCTGGGTTGTTAGACTGCAGTAGACGGACTTTCAGGTGTGACTGGTTTTTATCATGATGCCTGACTGTTCACATCTCTTCCTCATTGCTCTCTAAAGCTGGAGTTGCATACAACGCAGTTGCTTCTTGATTGCTTTGTGAAACATCCCCCTGCAACTCATCTCCAACTTGGTTGCATCCTGTTGAAACTTTCCAACTGTAAGTCCTGAGGGAACCGTGATCAAAGGTTGACAGAAGAGACATTACCCAAACGGGAGCTATATCATTAAATATTGGCATCATCGCTAGTCATGGTTTAAGTACATGGTTGGGCAGACAATAAATGTCATTTTAGAAGTGAACCCAGACCTCTCTCTGACCACGTTCAACTGAAATGGTCCACTAGCTTGGTGGGTTAGGGTTAGGGTTAGGGTTAACCCAGACCTCTCTCTGTCCACTAGCTTGGTGGGTTAGGGTTAGGGTTAACCCAGACCTCTCTCTGACCACTAGCTTGGTGGGTTAGGGTTAGGGTTAGGGTTAACCCAGACCTCTCTCTGTCCACTAGCTTGGTGGGTTAGGGTTAGGGTTAACCCAGACCTCTCTCTGTCCACTAGCTTGGTGGGTTAGGGTTAGGGTTAACCCAGACCTCTCTCTGTCCACTAGCTTGGTGGGTTAGGGTTAGGGTTAGGGTTAACCCAGACCTCTCTCTGACCACTAGCTTGGTGGGTTAGGGTTAGGGTTAGGGTTAGGGTTAACCCAGACCTCTCTCTGACCACTAGCTTGGTGGGTTAGGGTTAGGGTTAGGGTTAGGGTTAACCCAGACCTCTCTCTGTCCACTAGCTTGGTGGGTTAGGGTTAGGGTTAGGGTTAACCCAGACCTCTCTCTGTCCACTAGCTTGGTTAGCTCCTTACTTGAGTAGTGCTGGTCTGTCGGGGGAGGCGGTCTGGGTTAGGGGCGTGGCCTGCAGGATGGGTGTGTCCACTGCTCTCCTGACTGACAGCTGGGGCTGGAAGTAGTAGGAGCAGGACGGGAAGCCCTACACACAATACACACACATTATAAACACACACACACACACACACGCACACACAAACTCCTCACCTTGTGTTCGATGCGTCCATCGTCTTGGGGCAGGTGAGCCGCCAGGTACCAGTCTCCGGGGGCGGGGTTAGAGAGGTTAAAGGTCATGTTGCTTTGTGATGATGTCACAGAAAGGATGAGTGAGAGGACTGATGTTGTCACCGTGTTGTTAGGAAACACCCGTCCTACTGGGTCGATGACTGGAGGAGCTCCCCAACTCATGGAACTGGAGGGAGGAGGGAGGGAGGGAGGGGGGAGGGGGGGAGGGAGGGAGGGGAGAGAGGGAGGGAGGGAGGAGGGAGGGAGGGAGGGAGGGAGGAGGAGGAGGGAGGGAGAGAAGAGGGATGGAGGGAGGGAGGGAGGGATAGATGAGGAAGGAGGGAGGGATATAAGAGGGAGGGAGGGATAGATGAGGGAGGGAGGGAGGGAGGGAGGAGGAAGAGAGGGATGGAGAGGTGGAGGGTTAGATAGAGAACACTGAGTAGAAACATGTTATTGCAGGTAGAGACAGGCTGTGATGTGTTGCCCCCAAAGACAGAGAGAGGTAATAACAGAACTGCTGATTCTATTACTGCCACTAGCCACATCTCTAGACCAAGTTCACAGAGTTGTCATCGTTGAGCAATGAGCAGCACTGAGCTTTAGTGCCTGATTGTCCACTCAACATTGCAAACAACAGAAAGGAAGCATTATTGTCATAGACTTACATGGTGACGTTGTGTGTTCCACAGTGGAAACCGCTGCCCCTGGTTACAGTGAACAGCCAGCGGGCGGCGACGGTGTCGTCCGGGATATGGAACATGGTCAGCCTGATGTTGCCATACCAACCGTATCTAGACAGCTTCTGGGCCGGCTTGGAAGACAACTCCTGAACTAACGTCAGCTCACCACCTGGAGGGACACACATATTAACGCGTAAATCATAGTCCACAGACGCTGAGACGTGATAGTTACGCGGCTCTGAGACCACCGTCCGCGGGGGACGCACAGCTCACACTGGCTAGCTTCCTAACAACACAACTGGCTAAGCTAACGTTAGCTAACCGAGCGACGTTAGCTAGCTCGGGGATATGTTGTCGTGACTTACCATCGCCGAAAGCGGTAGCTATGAAAGACAACACCAGCAAACTTGGCAGTATGTGAATTTCCATTTTGTTTTTTCACAAAACGCGTTTATTTTCCTCCAAAGCATCACATCTCATATCGGGCTAGCAGCTCCCGAGTTGACCGGCGTCTCTTGGTTGGAAAGTAAACAAGCCCCACAAAGCCCTGCGCGGTTCCAGGAAGTCCAGGGGAGGTTTCTGTTCCAAATCAACAACAACATAGATGGCATCGCCTCTTCCTCTCTGACAAAAGCTAAATAAAACAATATTATAAAATGTACAATCATAACACTTCTTAATATTAATTAAATGGGTTGTGGTCAGTAAACCAATGGAATATGGTGTTAGGTAATTGCGTAGCTACTGTTAATAATACAAATCTACTAGCAATACAAATTACAAGTGCATAACTAATGGTCATTTTCCATGAAGAAACGTTTTTGAAAAGTATTGGTATCATTATTTTGTTGCAATGTTTTCATAAACCATGCACAATATTTGATTGGCATTTTTTTTTTAAAGCCTCATGTTGATGTTGGTCACATTACCGCTAACTAATGTGAGTTTGTCATGCTGTGCACACTGTGCAGTTCCAACATAATCCAAAGGGAGCAGCCTTGATCACAAATTAATGTTTTGCATGAAATAATGTTCTGGTTACGTGCAATATAGCAGGATTGGGCAGGCTGCCATCCTTTTGTTGGAACTGCGTAAACTCACATTAGCAGTAGGCTTGTATTATAACTGTAGAGTGAGGGGACACAGAGCTACTTTCCTGTTGAGGGCAGCTTCAAGCTGCTTTCCTGTTTACATTTACATTTACTTAATTTTTTTTTTTTTAGGGGTGGGGGGGGGGGTTAGAAGGATTACTTTATCCTATCCCAGGTATTCCTTAAAGAGGTGGGGTTTGAGGGCAGCTTCAAGCTACTTTCCTGTTGAGGGCAGCTTCAAGCTACTTTCCTGTTGAGGGCAGCTTCAAGCTACTTTCCTGTTGAGGGCAGCTTCAAGCTGCTTTCCTGTTGAGGGTAGCTTCAAGCTGCTTTCCTGTTGAGGGCAGCTTCAAGCTGCTTTCCTGTTGAGGGTAGCTTCAAGCTGCTTTCCTGTTGAGGGCAGCTTCAAGCTGCTTTCCTGTTGAGGGTAGCTTCAAGCTGCTTTCCTGTTGAGGGTAGCTTCAAGCTACCTTCCTGTTGAGGGCAGCTTCAAGCTACTTTCCTGTTGAGGGTAGCTTCAAGCTACTTTCCTGTTGAGGGTAGCTTCAAGCTATATTGCCTATTTGTCAGCTGTGCAAACCTGTCTATGACTTCACTCTTTCCCAAGCATGTGGGCCTTGGTTTCTCAAATGACTGCCTCGCCTGGTTCACCAACTACTTCTCAGATAGAGTTCAATGTGTCAAATCGGAGGGCCTGTTGTCTGGACCTATGGCAGTCTCTATGGGGGTGCCACAGGGTTCAATTCTTGGGCCAACTCTTTCTTGGTGATGTCACGAGAGGCTGCAGCACAGGCTAGAGTGCAGCCAACAAGGATATTTAAAAAAATATTCTTTTTTGGAAGAATACCAAAACTCCCTCAGTAGGATGGGAAGATTGGCCATAGAGGGGTGGAGTTCCCACCATACCAGCAGATGGAGCCATAGCTGTCTGGGTTTGCAGCCACCTCAGGGGGATGTAACGTCCCTCCACGACACAGCCTCGTGACATCACACATCCCCCTCCTCGGGACCGACGTCCCCGCCTGGGTAAAGGCAGCGAAGAAGGCATCACGCCGGGAGAGGGCGTCCGCATGCCGTGGTGCTTGCCAGACTGCTCTCTCTTCAACTCCTCCAACTCTAGGACCAGGGACTCAGCCTCCTGTTGTCTCTCCTTGAGTTTCTTACTGAACGCATCAGCCTTGGTTTTAGCAGAGTTTAGCTTCTGTTGAGCAGCTTTCAGTTCCTTCTCTCTCTCTCTGCCTCCGCATTCTTCATCTTGTTCTCCAACACCTTGTACTTCTCCTCTGCCTTCTTCTGGACCTCCTTACTCCTGCCTGCAGGGTCTCCTCACACTCCTCGATGGTCCTGCGCAGCCTCTCCAGCTCCTCCTGTTGCTTAGGAAGGAGCTCTGTTGGAGTTTAGCCTGAGGATATCTAACCTTCTGTCTTCATGTCTAACTGTTGCTTTAACAAACGATACCTCTCAGCGGTCCCCTTCAGACCAGACAGTTCTTTGTCCAGATTCTGTAGCTCCGTCTCTGTGTCGGTCTGGGGCACCTGCCATCCCTATCAGAGCCCGGGCGGGAGTGAGTAACTGGAGGATTGCACCGGAGCCTTCCCAGGATGAGTCTTGCCTCTCCGTTTCCGAGGTACTCGGGTTATCCTCTCCTGAGACTCTCTCCAGAGTGGGTAAAAGGCTGGGCAGTCTCGGTCCAATTAGGACAGGGACGGGGAGGGAATCAACCACCCCGCCGAGTCGTGTGTATGGTTCCCCGTGTGCTGGTCATTGTAAGTTCAGTAATGGGTATTCTCTGGTGTCCCCATGGACACAGGAAACTGGGAGGACTTTCCCCGGGGTCAGACACGTTGGGCCCACCAAATCCTTACGCACCAGGGTGGCCCGGCTACCAGAATCCAGTAAGGCCTCCACATCATGGTGATTCACAGTTACCGGGCAGGTGGGGGGGTCGATCTGGGCCGCCATCTACGACTCCCAAGAGCGAGGCAACACGGTGTGTGGGTGCTGAGCTGGAGGACTCGCAGTGGGCATAGGTTCATCGGCTGGTTTCCCACACTGCCAGGAGATATGTCCCATCTCCCCACACCGGTAACACTGTCGAGTTTCCCCTCCTGGTGTACTCTTCTTGGACCCGCCTGGTTTCTGGCTCCCCCTGGAGCCGGGATAAGTCCTGACGTGGCTGGGTTCGAGACCTTGGGGGTCCTTTGGACGGGTTCTTCCCATTTGTGGTGGGGCCGCACTCCTGGGGTCTTTTCGGGAAGCATTCAGCATCTCCGCTGTGGCCTGGTACTTTTCCACAGCTTCCACGGTCAGATCAGCCGTGGTCAAGGCCTGTTGACTGATGAACCGCTTTTGCCTCATAAGGCAGGGCGCGTGAGGTAACGATCCACCACAACGGCCTCCACCACCGCCGCTGCTGTATTCCTCTGCGGATCCAGCCATTTCCTTGCGAGTTCGGACAAGTTCATGCATCTGCGCCCGAGAGAGGTTGGTCTGGTTGGAAGGTCCAACTGTGAAAGCGCTGGGCCATACCAAACTTTGAGAGTCCATATCTGCTGAGGATCTCAGACTTCAGGGCATCATAGTCAGTAACCTGGTCAGGGCCCAGGTCCCGGACAGCATTCAGCGATTCCCCGGTTAGAAAGGGGGCTAACAGACCAACCCACTGTTGCTTGGGCCAGGCTTCCCTAGTGGCCGTGGCCTCAAATGCATGCAGGTATGCCTCAATGTCATCGGTAGCTCCCATCTTAGATATAAAGTCACTTGCCTTTATTGGGCAGGGGTATTTTGGACAACCCTCTGTCTCTGCAACTGCAATTCCTCTCTGCCTTCAGAAGGTTGGCTTTCTTTTGCTCCTCCAAGAGAGAGCCACGTTTGCTTGCATCTGGGCTTGCTGGCCAGCAACAAGGGCTTTCAATATGTCCTCCATTTCAGTCGGCTGGGGAGCCTACGGCCAGCTTGGAAAACTGGGTGATCAAACCTTCGGTATCCTCCTCTGACATGCACTATTAACGCTGAGCGTGCCTGTATTCTCCACCATCTGTGATGTCACAGAGAGGCTACACAGCTTTCAGCGGGATTGCTCAAGTAGTGCAAGGAGACCAGGTTCAATCAAAACAAGGATTTTATTAAAGGTCTTGGGGAAACTAACGAAAGTATAACACAAATTCTGTTCTCTTGTGGCTCTTTAAGGGTTAACAGTTCAGGGATGTCTCTTCCACATCCAAAATCATAACTCTCACTCGCTCAAATAACTTTTCCCCAGTCTTACTGTATTCCACGTTGCAGCTAGTGGCCAACCCAGCAAACGTCCCTTCCAAATGTCCCACACGTATTTCCACCGGTGCATATATCCAAAGGTGAGTATTTCCCCAAAGGTAAGTATCTCCAAATCCTTATATTCCTCCTGGAAGTGGACGTGCAGCACTCTTGTCCTCCAGAGAGCCCAGGTTGGAGATCTCCTTCCCAAAGCTTCAGCATCCTCCCATTTAGTGGGGGATCAGGTGGTGTCCTGTGTATATCAATGACGTTGCTCTTGCTGCTGGTGACTCTCAGATCCACCTCTACGCAGACGACACCATTTTGTATACATCTGGCCCTTCATTGGACACTGTGTTAACAAACCTCCAAACGAGCTTCAATTCCATACAACACTCCTTCAGTATATATTATATAAATATATTGGTCATTTAGCAGACGCTCTTATCCAGAGCGACTTACAGGAGCAATTAGGGTTAAGTGCCTTGCTCAAGGGCACATCGACAGGTTTTTCACCTAGTCGGCTCAGGGATTAGAACCAGCGACCTTTCGGTTACTGGCACAACGCTCTTAACCACTAAGCTACCTGCCACCCTTCAGTAGCCTCCAACTGCTCTTAAACACTAGTAAAACTAAATGCATGCTCTTCAACCGAACGCTGCTTGCACCCGCCCACCCGACTAGAATCACTACTCTAGACGGGTCTGACCTAGAGTATGTGGACAACTACAAATATCTAGGTGTCTGGTTAGACTGTAAACTCTCCTTCCAGACTCACATTAAGAATCTCCAATCCAAAGTTAAATCTAGAATCGGTTTCCTATTTCGCAACAAAGCCTCCTTCACTCATGCTGCCAAACATGCCCTCGTAAAACTGACTATCCTACCGATCCTTGACTTCGAGCGATGTCATTTACAAAATAGCCTCCAACACTCTACTCAGCAAATTGGATGTTGTCTATCACAGTGCCATCCGTTTTGTCTCCAAAGCCCCATATAATACCCACCACTGTGACCTGTACGCTCTTGTTGGCTGGTCCTCACTACATATTCGTCGCCAAACTCACTGGCTCCAGGCCATCTATAAATCACTGCTAGGCAAATCCCCGCCTTATCTTAGCTCATTGGTCACCATAGCAACACCCACCCGTAGTCTGCGCTCCAGCGGGTATATCTCACTGGTCATCCCCAAAGCCAACACCTCCTTTGGCCGCAATTCCTTCCAGTTCTCTGCTGCCAATGACTGGAACAAATTGCAAAAATCTCTAAAGCTGGAGACACTTATCTCCCTCACTAACTTTAAGCATCAGTTGTCAGAGCACCTTACCGATCACTGCACCTGTACACAGCCCATCTGAAATTAGCCCGCCCAACTACCTCATCCCTATATTGTTATTTATTTTGCTCATTTGTACCCCAGTATCTCTATTTGCACATCATCTCTTGCACATCATTCCAGTGTTAATACTAAATTGTAATTATTTTGCACTATAGCCTATTTTATTGCCTTACCTCCATAACTTGCTAAATTTGCACACTGTATATTATATGTATTTCTGTTGTATTTTTGACTTTGTTTTGTTTTACCCCATATGTAACTCTGTGTTGTTGTTTTTATCGCACTGCTTTGCTTTATCTTGGCCAGGTCGCAGTTGTAAATGAGAACTTGTTCTCAACTGGTTTACCTGGTTAAATAAAGGTGAAAAAAAAAAAAAAAAAATTATTTGTCAATTGTCATGACAGCCAGGTGATGCATTCTATCTTGGTTCATTGTGCTCCTAAACCAGGTATGTAGACGTCTTAAAGCACTGAAAGACCTCTCACAGCTGCAGCTGCTAACTGGGATGGTCTGAAAGACCTCTCACAGCTGCAGCTGCTAACTGGGATGGTCAGCGCGACCTGTATGATTGCCTTCAGTGATGGGAACATATCAGGGTCTAACAGTTCATACACACAGGACATGTCAGAAGTGGCATCTTTCTTTTTTTAGAGGTAATATTTAGCAACAACTACTTCCTCTGGCTTGAGAGGAATATGATACATGTCTTCGTCTGACAACACGTTTTGTGAGGTACAGTGCCTTGCAAAAGTATTCATCCCTCTTGGCGTTTTTCCTATTTTGTTGCATTACAACCTGTAATTTAAATTGATTTTTATTTGGATTTCATGTAATGGACACACACAAAATAGTCCAAATCGGTGAAGTGAAATGAAAAAAATAAGTAGTTTAAAAAAATTCTAAAAAATAAATAACGGAAAAGTGGTGCGTACATATGTATTCACCCCCTTTGCTATGAAGCCCCTAAATAAGATCTGGTGCAACCAATTGCTTTCAGAAGTCACATAATTAGTTAAATAAGTATGAAGAAAAAAAATATATATATGTATGCACTGGATAAGAGCGTCTGCTAAATGACTAAAAATGTAAATGTAAATAAAGTCCACCTGTGTGGAATCTAAGTGTCACATGATCTGTCACATTATCTCAGTATATATACACCAGTTCTGAAAGGCCCCAGTGTCACGATCGTCGAAGGAGGAGGACCAAGGCGCAGCGTGATATACGTACATCTTATTTTATTAAGTGCACAACACAACAACAAAACAACAAAGGATAACGTGACGTCCTTAGACAAACACAACCTACTTGGAACAAGATCCCACAACTACTGTGGGAAAACAGCCTGTTTAAATGTGGTTCCCAATCAGAGACAACCAGCAACAGCTGACACTCGTTGCCTCTGATTGAGAACCACTCTGGCCAACATAGAAATACAACAACTAGAATATTTAACATAGAACACAAACACATAGAATCTACACACCCTGGCTCAACATATAGAGTCCCCAGAGCCAGGGTGTGACAGTACCCCCCCCCAAAGGCGCGGACTGCGACCGCGCCTCAACATAAACCAAACAGGGGAGGGCTGGGTGGGCATTCCTCCTCGGAGGCGGTTCCGGCTCCGGGCTTGACCACCACCCTCCAACCATCCCCCCGTAGCGCCCCTGGTCCAGTCTGGCCCCGCTGGCTGGAGCTGGACTGGACATCGTAGGAGCAGATTGTTTAGGCTCCGGTGTGGAGCAGCTGACCGGTACCTGACCAGGCACCGGTGACCCAGGCACGGGTTGTGCCGGACTGACGACGCGCACCCCTGGCTTGGTGCGTGGAGCAGCAACGGGCCGGACCGGGCTGACGATGCTCACCCCTGGCTTGGTGCGTGGAGCAGCAACGGGCCGGACCGGGCTGACGATGCGCACCCTGGCTTGCGCGTGGAGCAGGAACGGGCCGGACCGGGCTGACGATGCGCACCCCTGGCTTGGTGCGTGGAGCAGGAACGGGCCGTACCGGGCTGACGACTCGCACCCCCTGGCTTAGTGCGAGTGGCAGGAACAGGCCGGGCCGGGCTGGCGCCGCCCATAGGCTTGGTCGAGCAGGAACAGGCCAGGCCGGGCCGGGCTGGCGACGCGCACCGTAGGCTTGGTGCGAGGGGCAGGAACAGGCCGGGCCGGGCTGGCGACGCGCACCGTAGGCTTGGTGCGGGGAGCAGGAACAGGCCGGGCCGGGCTGGCGACGCGCACCATCAACTTAGTGCGGGGAGCAGGAACGGGCCGGACCGGACTGGTGACGCACACCACTTGCTTGGTGTGAGGAGCGGGACTGGGTTTCTTCATAACCCTCCGCTCCCTCAGCTGCCTACACAGTTCCTCTCGCCGTGCCTCTACTCTCACCTTCTCCCTTATCGCCTCCAGTAGCTCCACCCTCTGAACCACTAACTCCTGCTCCCTCTGGACCAATAGCCCCCTTAACCTGGTGGCCTCCTCACCTAACCTCCCAATACGCCCTGTAGCTGCCTCCTGCTGCCCTGTCGCCCATGCCGTGTGCCCCCCCCTAAAAATTTTTTGGGGTTGCCTCTCGTCCGTCCGACGACGACACTGTTGACGCCGTTGCTCCTCTCTCCGTCGCGCCTCTACCGTCTCCTTCCACGGACGGCGATCCATCCCGGCCTGGATTTCCTCCCAGGTCCAGGACCCCTGCCCGTCCAATATCTGCTCCCACGTCCAGGGTGTCTGCTCCTGGGCACGCTGCTTGGTCCTGTTACGGTGGGATCTTCTGTCACGATCGTCGAAGGAGGAGGACCAAGGCGCAGCGTGATATACGTACATCTTATTTTATTAAGTGCACAACACAACAACAAAACAACAAACGATAACGTGACGTCCTTAGACAAACACAACCTACTTGGAACAAGATCCCACAACTACTGTGGGAAAACAGCCTGTCTAAATGTGGTTCCCAATCAGAGACAACCAGCCACAGCTGACACTCGTTGCCTCTGATTGAGAACCACTCTGGCCAACATAGAAATACAAGAACTAGAATATTTAACATAGAACACAAACACATAGAATCTACACACCCTGGCTCAACATATAGAGTCCCCAGAGCCAGGGTGTGACACCCAGAGTCTGCAACACCACTAAGCAAGGGGCACCACCAAGCAAGCGGCACCATGAAGACCAAGGAGCTCTCCAAACAGGTCAGGGACAAAGTTGTGGAGAAATACAGATCAGGGTTGGGCTATAAAAAAATATCAGAAACTGAACATCCCACGGAGCACCATTAAATCAATTATAAAAAAATGCAAAGAATATGGCACCACAACAAACCTGCCAAGAGAGGGCCGCCCACCAAAACTCACGGACCAGGCAAGGAGGGCATTAATCAGAGAGGTAACAAAGAGACCAAAGATAACCCTGAAGGAGCTGCAAAGCTCCACAGCGGAGATTGGAGTATCTGTCCATAGGACCACTTTAATCCGTACACACCACAGAGCTGGGCTTTACGGAAGAGTGTCCAGAAAAAAGTTGAGCTTTTTGGCCGTCAAGGAAAACGTTATGTCTGGCGCAAACCCAACACCTCTCATCACCCTGAGAACACCATCCCCACAGTGAAGCATGGTGGTGGCATCATCATGCTGTGGGCATGTTTTTCATCGGCAGGGACTGGGAAACTGGTCAGAATTGAAGGAATGATGGATGACGCTAAATACAGGAAAATTATTGAGGGAAACCTCTTTCAGTCTTCCAGAGATTTTAAACTGGGACGGAGGTTCACCTTCCAGCAGGACAATGACCCTAAGCATACTGCTAAAGCAACACTTGAGTGGTTTAAGGGGAAACATTTAAATGTCTTGGAATGGTCAAGTCAAAGCCCAGACCTCAATCCAATTGAGAATCTGTGGTATGACTTAAAGATTGCTGTACACCAGCGGAACCCATCCAACTTGAAGGAGCTGGAGCAGTTTTGCCTTGAAGAATGGGCAAAAATCCCAGTGGCTAGATGTGCCAAGCTTATAGAGACATACCCCAAGAGACTTGCAGCTGTAATTGTTGCAAAAGGTGGCTCTACAAAGTATTGACTTTGGGGGGGAATAGTTATGTAAGCTCAAGTTCTGTTTTTTTGTGTTATTTCTTGTTTGTTTCACCACAAAAAATATTTTGCATCTTCAAAGTGGTAGGCATGTTGTGTAAATCAAATGATACAAACCCATAAAAAATCCATTTTAATTCCAGGTTGTAATGCAACAAAATAGGAAAAACGCCAAGGGGGGTGATTACTTTCTGTAGGGCTACAGGCTTGGATGCCTCCCTAGCGGTCAGCTCCAACTGATGAAAACCCAAGATCTAGCAGGTCAGCTCCAACTGATGAAACCCAAGATCTAGCAGGTCAGCTCCAACTGATGAAAACCCAAGATCTAGCAGGTCAGCTCCAACTGATGAAAACCGAAGATCTATCAGGTCAGCTCCAACTGATGAAAACCCAAGATCTAGCAGGTCAGCTCCAACTGATGAAAACCCAAGATCTAGCAGGTCAGCTCCAACTGATGAAAACCCAAGATCTAGCAGGTCAGCTCCAACTGATGAAAACCCAAGATCTAGCAGGTCAGCTCCAACTGATGAAAACCCAAGATCTAGCTCAGCAAGCATTCTGTCTAGGCAAGGGAAATGTAGTTTGCGTTGATGATTCTATTCACTAGTGCTGTTGCTGACCTGAGAACGTGCACCACATGCAGACTCGATAACAAAACTGTCCATGCGTTTTTGTTTCCTTTGCCCTCCAGCAGGAGCTGGCTCTGGGATTTCATTGATTTCACAGAAGGACTTTGTTCTCTCGTACAACTCTGTGGCCATCTCATCTCTGCGCTTGCTTTTCAAACCATCACACACGGCTTCCTTGTAGTTGACTGCATAGGCTAAGTCAACTGTTTCCCTTTGGAGGAACTTGTGGAGTCCCTCAGTGGTGTCCAGAAGGCTTTTGATCATCGGAAGGAGATAGACAGTTGAGTCCAGAAGGCTTCTGAACATCAGAAGGAGATAGACAGTTGAGTCCAGAAGGCTTCTGAACATCGGAAGGAGATAGACAGTTGAGTCCAGAAGGCTTTTGAACATCAGAAGGAGATAGACAGTTGAGTCCAGAAGGCTTCTGAACATCAGAAGGAGATAGACAGTTGAGTCCAGAAGGCTTCTGAACATCAGAAGGAGATAGACAGTTGAGTCCAGAAGGCTTCTGAACATCGGAAGGAGATAGACAGTTGAGTCCAGAAGGCTTTTGAACATCAGAAGGAGATAGACAGTTGAGAACTTTGACAGTTTTGCCAATAGACCCACCTCTATGGCACTATTAACAGTGGCCAGGCACTGAAGTAGAGCAGGAAAGTTATCCAACACTGCGTTGACAGACCGCAACTGGCATGCCCAGCGGGTGTTGGATAACTGAACAAGTTCAGCTTTCTGCAGACCCAGTTGTTTCTGTACTTTTTCAAATTTCTGATGGTTAACAAGACTTCCACTAAAGAAAGAATACACGCTCTCCAACATGTCAAATCATTAATTCGCTTCTGGAATGGCTTTGCAGGTGTGGAACAACACCACATTTTATTCATGAGCGTAACAGTTGACGTAAATTGCTTCCGGATGTTTCTCACGGAAATGGGCCTGAACCCCACCAACTGCCCCACTCATCACTGAAGCACCGTCATAAGTCTGCGCCACATATTTGAGGCTTTGAATATCATTTGATGTTAAGAGTTGCTCAATTTAATCTGTTATTGACTTTGCATCAAAACCACTTAGCTTGTTAATGCCAAGAAAAGGCTTGGTAACATCCTCTGGAGTCATATACCGAACACAGACTGCCAGCTGTTCAGTTTGAGTCATATACCGAACACAGACTGCCAGCTGTTCAGTTTGAGTCATATACCGAACACAGACTGCCAGCTGTTCAGTTTGAGTCATATACCGAACACAGACTGCCAGCTGTTCAGTTTGAGTCATATACCGAACACAGACTGCCAGCTGTTCAGTTTGAGTCATATACCGAACACAGACTGCCAGCTGTTCAGTTTGAGTCATATACCAAACACAGACTGCCAGCTGTTCAGTTTGAGTCATATACCGAACACAGACTGCCAGCTGTTCAGTTTGAGTCATGTACCGAACACAGACTGCCAGCTGTTCAGTTTGAGTCATGTACCGAACACAGACTGCCAGCTGTTCAGTTTGAGTCATATACCGAACACAGACTGCCAGCTGTTCAGTTTGAGTCATATACCGAACACAGACTGCCAGCTGTTCAGTTTGAGTCATGTACCGAACACAGACTGCCAGCTGTTCAGTTTGAGTCATGTACCGAACACAGACTGCCAGCTGTTCAGTTTGAGTCATGTACCGAACACAGACTGCCAGCTGTTCAGTTTGAGTCATATACCGAACACAGACTGCCAGCTGTTCAGTTTGAGCCATATACCGAACACAGACTGCCAGCTGTTCAGTTTGAGTCATGTACCGAACACAGACTGCCAGCTGTTCAGTTTGAGTCATATACCGAACACAGACTGCCAGCTGTTCAGTTTGAGTCATATACCGAACACAGACTGCCAGCTGTTCAGTTTGAGCCATATACCGAACACAGACTGCCAACTGTTCAGTTTGAGTCATATACCGAACACGGACTGCCAGCTGTTCAGTTTGAGTCATGTACCGAACACAGACTGCCAGCTGTTCAGTTTGAGTCATGTACCGAACACAGACTGCCAGCTGTTCAGTTTGAGTCATGTACCGAACACAGACTGCCAGCTGTTCAGTTTGAGTCATATACCAAACACAGACTGCCAGCTGTTCAGTTTGAGTCATATACCGAACACAGACTGCCAGCTGTTCAGTTTGAGTCATATACCGAACACAGACTGCCAGCTGTTCAGTTTGAGTCATATACCGAACACAGACTGCCAGCTGTTCAGTTTGAGTCATATACCGAACACAGACTGCCAGCTGTTCAGTTTGAGTCATATACCGAACACAGACTGCCAGCTGTTCAGTTTGAGTCATATACCGAACACAGACTGCCAGCTGTTCAGTTTGAGTCATATACCGAACACAGACTGCCAGCTGTTCAGTTTGAGTCATATACCGAACACAGACTGCCAGCTGTTCAGTTTGAGTCATATACCGAACACAGACTGCCAGCTGTTCAGTTTGAGTCATATACCAAACACAGACTGCCAGCTGTTCAGTTTGAGTCATATACCGAACACAGACTGCCAGCTGTTCAGTTTGAGTCATATACCGAACACAGACTGCCAGCTGTTCAGTTTGAGTCATATACCGAACACAGACTGCCAGCTGTTCAGTTTGAGTCATATACCGAACACAGACTGCCAGCTGTTCAGTTTGTTTGACCCTGGCTTCATCTGCCATCACTGAAAATATTTTAGATTCCTTCATTTTCATGACAATTGTTGCTGTTATTTCTTCTGCGCAGCACTCAGTTAAGAGGTAGGTGCTGTGGGGACGCTTATCACGCTGCGTATACGAGCGTGACATGGAGAGAGGGAGGTGGGGACTCTTATCACGCTGCGTATACGAGCGTAACATGGAGAAAGGTAGGTGCTGTGGGGACTCTTATCACGCTGCGTATACGAGCGTAACATGGAGAGAGGGAGGTGGGGACTCTTATCACGCTGCGTATACGAGCGTGACATGGAGAGAGGGAGGTGGGGACTCTTATCACGCTGCGTATACGAGCGTAACATGGAGAAAGGGAGGTGCGGGGGACTCTTATCACGCTGCGTATACGAGCGCGACATGGAGAGAGGGAGGTGGGGGACTCTTATCACGCTGCGTATACGAGCGTAACATGGAGAGAGGTAGGTGGGGACTCTTATCACGCTGCGTATACGAGCGTAACATGGAGAGAGGGAGGTGGGGACTCTTATCACGCTGCGTATACGAGCGCGACATGGAGAGAGGGAGGTGGGGACTCTTATCACGCTGCGTATACGAGCGTAACATGGAGAGAGGTAGGTGCTGTGGGGACTCTTATCACGCTGCGTATACGAGCGCGACATGAGAGAGAGGGAGGTGGGGGACTCTTATCACGCTGCGTATACGAGCGTGACATGGAGAGAGGGAGGTGCTGTGGGGACTCTTATCACGCTGCGTATACGAGCGTAACATGGAGAGAGGGTAGGTGGGGACTCTTATCACGCTGCGTATACGAGCGTGACATGGAGAGAGGGAGGTGGGGACTCTTATCACGCTGCGTATACGAGCGTGACATGGAGAGAGGGAGGTGCTGTGGGGACTCTTATCACGCTGCGTATACGAGCGTGACATGGAGAGAGGGAGGTGGGGACTCTTATCACGCTGCGTATACGAGCGTGACATGGAGAGAGGTAGATGGGGACTCTTATCACGCTGCGTATACGAGCGTGACATGGAGAGAGGTAGGTGCTGTGGGGACTCTTATCACGCTGCGTATACGAGCGTGACATGGAGAGAGGGAGGTGGGGACTCTTATCACGCTGCGTATACGAGCGTAACATGGAGAGAGGGAGGTGGGGGGACTCTTATCACGCTGCGTATACGAGCGTGACATGGAGAGAGGTAGGTGGGGACTCTTATCACGCTGCGTATACGAGCGTGACATGGAGAGAGGGAGGTGGGGGACTCTTATCACGCTGCGTATACGAGCGTAACATGGAGAGAGGGAGGTGGTGGGGACTCTTATCACGCTGCGTATACGAGCGTAACATGGAGAGAGGGAGGTGGGGACTCTTATCACGCTGCGTATACGAGCGTGACATGGAGAGAGGTAGGTGTGGGGACTCTTATCACGTTGCGTATACGAGCGTGACATGGAGAGAGGGAGGTGGGGGACTCTTATCACGCTGCGTATACGAGCGTGACATGGAGAGAGGGAGGTGGGGACTCTTATCACGCTGCGTATACGAGCGTGACATGGAGAGAGGGTAGGTGGGGGACTCTTATCACGCTGCGTATACGAGCGTGACATGGAGAGAGGGAGGTGGGGGGACTCTTATCACGCTGCGTATACGAGCGTGACATGGAGAGAGGGAGGTGGGGACTCTTATCACGCTGCGTATACGAGCGTAACATGGAGAGAGGGTAGGTGCTGTGGGGACTCTTATCACGCTGCGTATACGAGCGTAACATGGAGAGAGGGAGGTGGGGACTCTTATCACGCTGCGTATACGAGCGTGACATGGAGAGAGGTAGGTGGGGGGACTCTTATCACGCTGCGTATACGAGCGTGACATGGAGAGAGGGAGGTGGGGGACTCTTATCACGCTGCGTATACGAGCGTGACATGGAGAGAGGGAGGTGGGGACTCTTATCACGCTGCGTATACGAGCGTGACATGGAGAGAGGGGAGGTGGGGACTCTTATCACGCTGCGTATACGAGCGTAACATGGAGAGAGGTAGGTGGGGACTCTTATCACGCTGCGTATACGAGCGTGACATGGAGAGAGGGAGGTGCGGGGACTCTTATCACGCTGCGTATACGAGCGTAACATGGAGAGAGGGAGGTGGGGACTCTTATCACGCTGCGTATACGAGCGTGACATGGAGAGAGGGAGGTGGGGACTCTTATCACGCTGCGTATACGAGCGTGACATGGAGAGAGGGAGGTGGGGACTCTTATCACGCTGCGTATACTGAGCGTGACATGGAGAGAGGGAGGTGGGGGACTCTTATCACGCTGCGTATACGAGCGTGACATGGAGAGAGGGAGGTGGGGACTCTTATCACGCTGCGTATACGAGCGTGACATGGAGAGAGGGAGGTGGGGACTCTTATCACGCTGCGTATACGAGCGTAACATGGAGAGAGGGAGGTGGGGACTCTTATCACGCTGCGTATACGAGCGTGACATGGAGAGAGGTAGGTGCTGTGGGGACTCTTATCACGCTGCGTATACGAGCGTGACATGGAGAGAGGGAGGTGGGGGACTCTTATCACGCTGCGTATACGAGCGTAACATGGAGAGAGGGAGGTGGGGACTCTTATCACGCTGCGTATACGAGCGTGACATGGAGAGAGGTATGTGCTGTGGGGACTCTTATCACGCTGCGTATACGAGCGTAACATGGAGAGAGGGAGGTGGGGACTCTTATCACGCTGCGTATACGAGCGTAACATGGAGAGAGGGAGGTGGGGACTCTTATCACGCTGCGTATACGAGCGTGACATGGAGAGAGGGAGGTGGGGACTCTTATCACGCTGCGTATACGAGCGTGACATGGAGAGAGGGAGGTGGGGACTCTTATCACGCTGCGTATACGAGCGTGACATGGAGAGAGGGAGGTGGGGACTCTTATCACGCTGCGTATACGAGCGTGACATGGAGAGAGGGAGGTGCTGTGGGGACTCTTATCACGCTGCGTATACGAGCGTGACATGGAGAGAGGGAGGTGGGGACTCTTATCACGCTGCGTATACGAGCGTGACATGGAGAGAGGTAGGTGCTGTGGGGACTCTTATCACGCTGCGTATACGAGCGTAACATGGAGAGAGGGGAGGTGGGGACTCTTATCACGCTGCGTATACGAGCGTAACATGGAGAGAGGTAGGTGGGGACTCTTATCACGCTGCGTATACGAGCGTGACATGGAGAGAGGGAGGTGGGGGACTCTTATCACGCTGCGTATACGAGCGTGACATGGAGAGAGGGAGGTGGGGACTCTTATCACGCTGCGTATACGAGCGTGACATGGAGAGAGGGAGGTGGGGGACTCTTATCACGCTGCGTATACGAGCGTGACATGGAGAGAGGTAGGTGGGGACTCTTATATTGCTGCGTATACGAGCGTGACATGGAGAGAGGTAGGGGTGGGGACTCTTATCACGCTGCGTATACGAGCGTGACATGGAGAGAGGGAGGTGGGGACTCTTATCACGCTGCGTATACGAGCGTAACATGGAGAGAGGGAGGTGGGGACTCTTATCACGCTGCGTATACGAGCGTGACATGGAGAGAGGGAGGTGGGGACTCTTATCACGCTGCGTATACGAGCGTAACATGGAGAGAGGGAGGTCGGGGGACTCTTATCACGCTGCGTATACAAGCGTGACATGGAGAGAGGGAGGTGGGGACTCTTATCACGCTGCGTATACGAGCGTGACATGGAGAGAGGGAGGTGGGGACTCTTATCACGCTGCGTATACGAGCGTAACATGGAGAGAGGTAGGTGGGGGGACTCTTATCACGCTGCGTATACGAGCGTAACATGGAGAGAGGGAGGTGCTGTGGGGACTCTTATCACGCTGCGTATACGAGCGTGACATGGAGAGAGGGAGGTGGGGGACTCTTATCACGCTGCGTATACGAGCGTGACATGGAGAGAGGTAGGTGCTGTGGGGACTCTTATCACGCTGCGTATACGAGCGTGACATGGAGAGAGGGAGGTGGGGACTCTTATCACGCTGCGTATACGAGCGTGACATGGAGAGAGGTAGGTGGGGACTCTTATCACGCTGCGTATACGAGCGTGACATGGAGAGAGGGAGGTGGGGACTCTTATCACGCTGCGTATACGAGCGTGACATGGAGAGAGGGAGGTGGGGACTCTTATCACGCTGCGTATACGAGCGTGACATGGAGAGAGGGAGGTGGGGACTCTTATCACGCTGCGTATACGAGCGTGACATGGAGAGAGGGAGGTGGGGACTCTTATCACGCTGCGTATACGAGCGTGACATGGAGAGAGGGAGGTGGGGGACTCTTATCACGCTGCGTATACGAGCGTGACATGGAGAGAGGTAGGGTGGGGACTCTTATCACGCTGCGTATACGAGCGTGACATGGAGAGAGGGAGGTGGGGACTCTTATCACGCTGCGTATACGAGCGTGACATGGAGAGAGGGAGGTGGGGACTCTTATCACGCTGCGTATACGAGCGTGACATGGAGAGAGGGAGGTGGGGGACTCTTATCACGCTGCGTATACGAGCGTAACATGGAGAGAGGTAGGTGGGGACTCTTATCACGCTGCGTATACGAGCGTGACATGGAGAGAGGGAGGTGGGGACTCTTATCACGCTGCGTATACGAGCGTAACATGGAGAGAGGTAGGTGGGGACTCTTATCACGCTGCGTATACGAGCGTGACATGGAGAGAGGGAGGTGTGTGGGGACTCTTATCACGCTGCGATACGAGCGTAACATGGAGAGAGGTAGGTGGGGACTCTTATCACGCTGCGTATACGAGCGTAACATGGAGAGAGGGAGGTGGGGACTCTTATCACGCTGCGTATACGAGCGTGACATGGAGAGAGGTAGGTCGGGGGACTCTTATCACGCCTGCGATACGAGCGTGACATGGAGAGAGGGAGGTGGGGGACTCTTATCACGCTGCGTATACGAGCGTGACATGGAGAGAGGAGGTGGGGACTCTTATCACGCTGCGTATACGAGCGTGACATGGAGAGGTAGGTGGTGGGGGACTCTTATCACGCTGCGTATACGAGCGTGACATGGAGAGAGGGAGGTGGGGGACTCTTATCACGCTGCGTATACGAGCGTGACATGGAGAGAGGGAGGTGGGGACTCTTATCACGCTGCGTATACGAGCGTGACATGGAGAGAGGGAGGTGCTGTGGGGACTCTTATCACGCTGCGTATACGAGCGTGACATGGAGAGAGGGAGGTGGGGACTCTTATCACGCTGCGTATACGAGCGTAACATGGAGAGAGGGAGGTGGGGACTCTTATCACGCTGCGTATACGAGCGTGACATGGAGAGAGGGGAGGTGGGGGACTCTTATCACGCTGCGTATACGAGCGTGACATGGAGAGAGGGAGGTGGGGACTCTTATCACGCTGCGTATACGAGCGTAACATGGAGAGAGGGAGGTGGGGGACTCTTATCACGCTGCGTATACGAGCGTGACATGGAGAGAGGGAGGTGGGGACTCTTATCACGCTGCGTATACGAGCGTAACATGGAGAGAGGGAGGTGGGGACTCTTATCACGCTGCGTATACGAGCGTAACATGGAGAGAGGGAGGTGTGGGGGACTCTTATCACGCTGCGTATACGAGCGTGACATGGAGAGAGGGAGGTGGGGGACTCTTATCACGCTGCGTATACGAGCGTAACATGGAGAGAGAGGTGCTGTGGGGACTCTTATCACGTTGCGTATACGAGCGCGACATGGAGAGAGGGAGGTGGGGACTCTTATCACGCTGCGTATACGAGCGTGACATGGAGAGAGGGAGGTGCTGTGGGGACTCTTATCACGCTGCGTATACGAGCGTGACATGGAGAGAGGGAGGTGGGGGACTCTTATCACGCTGCGTATACGAGCGTAACATGGAGAGAGGTAGGTGGGGGACTCTTATCACGCTGCGTATACGAGCGTAACATGGAGAGAGGGAGGTGGGGGACTCTTATCACGCTGCGTATACGAGCGTGACATGGAGAGAGGGAGGTGGGGACTCTTATCACGTTGCGTATACGAGCGTAACATGGAGAGAGGGAGGTGGGGACTCTTATCACGCTGCGTATACGAGCGTGACATGGAGAGAGGTAGGTGCTGTGGGGACTCTTATCACGCTGCGTATACGAGCGTAACATGGAGAGAGGTAGGTGGGGACTCTTATCACGCTGCGTATACGAGCGTAACATGGGAGAGAGGAGGTGGGGACTCTTATCACGCTGCGTATACGAGCGTAACATGGAGAGAGGGAGGTGGGGACTCTTATCACGCTGCGTATACGAGCGTGACATGGAGAGAGGGAGGTGGGGGACTCTTATCACGCTGCGTATACGAGCGTGACATGGAGAGAGGGAGGTGGGGGACTCTTATCACGCTGCGTATACGAGCGTGACATGGAGAGAGGTAGGTGGGGACTCTTATCACGCTGCGTATACGAGCGTAACATGGAGAGAGGGAGGTGCTGTGGGGACTCTTATCACGCTGCGTATACGAGCGTAACATGGAGAGAGGGAGGTGGGGACTCTTATCACGCTGCGCATACGAGCGTAACATGGAGAGAGGTAGGTGGGGACTCTTATCACGCTGCGTATACGAGCGTGACATGGAGAGAGGTAGGTGGGGACTCTTATCACGCTGCGTATACGAGCGTGACATGGAGAGAGGGAGGTGGGGACTCTTATCACGCTGCGTATACGAGCGTGACATGGAGAGAGGGAGGTGGGGACTCTTATCACGCTGCGTATACGAGCGTAACATGGAGAGAGGTAGGTGGGGGACTCTTATCACGCTGCGTATACGAGCGTGACATGGAGAGAGGGAGGTGGGGACTCTTATCACGCTGCGTATACGAGCGTGACATGGAGAGAGGGAGGTGCTGTGGGGACTCTTATCACGCTGCGTATACGAGCGTAACATGGAGAGAGGGAGGTGGGGACTCTTATCACGCTGCGTATACGAGCGTGACATGGAGAGAGGGAGGTGGGGACTCTTATCACGCTGCGTATACGAGCGTAACATGGAGAGAGGGAGGTGGGGACTCTTATCACGCTGCGTATACTGAGCGTAACATGGAGAGAGGGGAGGTGGGGACTCTTATCACGCTGCGTATACGAGCGTGACATGGAGAGAGGGAGGTGCTGTGGGGACTCTTATCACGCTGCGTATACGAGCGTGACATGGAGAGAGGGAGGTGGGGACTCTTATCACGCTGCGTATACGAGCGTAACATGGAGAGAGGTAGGTGGGGACTCTTATCACGCTGCGTATACGAGCGTGACATGGAGAGAGGTAGGTGGGGACTCTTATCACGCTGCGTATACGAGCGTGACATGGAGAGAGGGAGGTGGGGACTCTTATCACGCTGCGTATACGAGCGTAACATGGAGAGAGGGAGGTGGGGACTCTTATCACGCTGCGTATACGAGCGTGACATGGAGAGAGGGAGGTGCTGTGGGGACTCTTATCACGCTGCGTATACGAGCGTGACATGGAGAGAGGTAGGTGCTGTGGGATGGTGGATTGTAGGACTGAAGAAAAGTTTCAAATTATTTGAGGAATTTCATAACCTCAAGGAAATTACCTCAATTTCTACTTGTTTCTGCTACCTGTTTCTGCTACTTGTTTCTGCTACTTGTTTCTGCTACTTGTTTCTGCTTCGTCATTACCACAGAAGGAGATGACTGCTACCAGGCACCTAAGATATTCTCTTCTCTCTGTTATTTCATTGACATTTGCGACTTGTAACTGTTCTGCTATGTTTCCATGTGTAGTGCAGGCAGTGTAGCGTTGCCATGAAAGCACATTCTTTTTGTGCGAGGATGTGCCCTTGTGTTCACGAAAAGTGTCCAGAGCTCTCTTCCAATTTTGTCATCTGGTGGTTATCAAACAATCTCTCCTTCTGTTCCCAAATTGCAGACAGGCAAAGCAAAATGCAGCATTTCTGCTAACAGAATATTCCAGCCAATGACAAGTTTGGAACCAACTTGATTGGAAAGCTCTTTTCTGCAATCCAAATTGGTGGACTTGACTTGGACCAGTTTCCTTAACACCCAAATCATCTGGCCCTTGCGGCTTTGGTCCTTGCTGTCTGACCGGTTCTGTGTTCTCTCTCCCTCTCTGTTCTTCTGAACGCTCCTCTGTCTGTTTGTGTCAGCCTCTCCTCTCTCTCTATGTTCTCCTGTGTTCTCCTCGCTCTGTCCTGTCTGCTCCCCTCTCTCTATGTTCTCCTGTCCCCTCCCCTCTCCTCTCTCTCTATGTTCTCCTGTCCTCTCCCCTCTCCTCTCTCTCTATGTTCTCCTGTCCCCTCTCTCTCTCTCTATGTTCTCCTGTCCCCTCTCTCTCTCTCTATGTTCTCCTGTCCCCTCTCTCTCTCTCTCTGTTCTCCTCTCCCCTCTCCTCTCTCTCTCTGTTCTCCTGTCCCCTCCCCCTCTCCTCTCTCTCTCTGTTCTCCTGTCCCCTCTCTCTCTCTCTCTCCTGTCCCCTCTCTCTCTCTCTATGTTCTCCTGTCCCCTCTCCTCTCTCTCTCTCTCTGTCCCTCTCTCTCTATGTTCTCCTGTCCCCCCCCTCTCTCTCTCTCTATGTTCTCCTGTCCCCTCCCCTCTCATCTCTCTCTATGTTCTCCTGTCCCCCCCTCTCTCTCTCTATGTTCTCCTGTCCCCTCTCTCTCTCTCTATGTTCTCCTGTCCCCTCCCTCTCTCTCTCTGTTCTCCTCTCCCCTCCCCTCTCCTCTCTCTCTATGTTCTCCTGTCCCCTCCCCTCTCCTCTCTCTCTATGTTCTCCTGTCCCCTCCCCTCTCCTCTCTCTCTATGTTCTCCTGTCCCCTCCCCCCCTCTCTCTCTATGTTCTCCTGTCCCCTCCCCTCTCTCTCTCTGTTCTCCTGTCCCCTCCCCTCTCCTCTCTCTCTATGTTCTCCTGTCCCCTCTCTCTCTCTCTATGTTCTCCTGTCCCCTCTCTCTCTCTCTATGTTCTCCTGTCCCCTCTCTCTCTCTCTATGTTCTCCTGTCCCCTCTCTCTCTCTCTATGTTCTCCTGTCCCCTCTCTCTCTCTCTATGTTCTCCTGTCCCCTCCCCTCTCCTCTCTCTCTATGTTCTCCTGTCCCCTCTCTCTCTCTCTATGTTCTCCTGTCCCCTCTCTCTCTCTCTATGTTCTCCTGTCCCCTCTCTCTCTCTCTCTGTCTCCTCTCCCTCCCCTCTCCTCTCTCTCTATGTTCTCCTGTCCCCTCCCCTCTCCTCTCTCTCTATGTTCTCCTGTCCCCTCCCCCTCTCTCTCTCTCTATGTTCTCCTGTCCCCTCCCCTCTCTCTCTATGTTCTCCTGTCCCCTCCCCTCTCTCTCTCTCTCTGTTCTCCTGTCCCCTCTCCTCTCTCTCTATGTTCTCCTGTCCCCTCTCTCTCTCTCTATGTTCTCCTGTCCCCTCTCTCTCTCTCTATGTTCTCCTGTCCCCTCTCTCTCTCTCTCTGTTCTCCTCTCCCCTCTCCTCTCTCTCTCTGTTCTCCTGTCCCCTCCCCTCTCATCTCTCTCTATGTTCTCCTGTCCCCTCTCCTCTCTCTCTATGTTCTCCTGTCCCCTCCCCTCTCCTCTCTCTCTCTGTTCTCCTGTCCCCTCCCCTCTCCTCTCTCTCTATGTTCTCCTGTACCCTCCCCTCTCCTCTCTCTCTATGTTCTCCTGTCCCCTCCCCTCTCCTCTCTCTCTATGTTCTCCTGTCCCCTCCCCCTCTCTCTCTCTATGTTCTCCTGTCCCCTCCCCTCCCTCTCTCTCTATGTTCTCCTGTCCCCTCCCTCTCTCTCTCTCTCATGTTCTCCTGTCCCCTCCCCTCTTCTCTCTCTCTCTGTTCTCCTGTCCCCTCCCCTCTCCTCTCTCTCTATGTTCTCCTGTCCCCTCCCCTCTCCTCTCTCTCTATGTTCTCCTGTCCCCTCCCCTCTCTCTCTCTCTCTGTTCTCCTGTCCCCTCCCCTCTCATCTCTCTCTATGTTCTCCTGTCCTCTCCCCTCTCTCTATGTTCTCCTGTCCCCTCCCCTCTCCTCTCTCTCTCTGTTCTCCTGTCCCCTCCCCTCTCCCCTCTCTCTATGTTCTCCTGTGTTCTCCTCGCTCTGTCCTGTCTGCTCCCCTCTCTCTATGTTCTCCTGTCCCCTCCCCTCTCCTCTCTCTCTATGTTCTCCTGTCCCCTCCCCCTCTCTCTCTCTCTCTGTTCTCCTGTCCCCTCCCCTCTCTCTCTCTCTATGTTCTCCTGTCCCCTCCCCTCTCCTCTCTCTCTCTGTTCTCCTGTCCCCTCCCCTCCCCTCTCTCTATGTTCTCCTGTCCCCTCCCCTCTCCTCTCTCTCTCTGTTCTCCTGTCCCCTCCCCTCTCCCCTCTCTCTATGTTCTCCTGTGTTCTCCTCGCTCTGTCCTGTCTGCTCCCCTCTCTCTATGTTCTCCTGTACCCTCCCCTCTCCTCTCTCTCTATGTTCTCCTGTCCCCTCCCCTCTCTCTCTCTCTCTGTTCTCCTGTCCCCTCCCCTCTCTCTCTCTCTCTGTTCTCCTGTCCCCTCCCCTCTCCTCTCTCTCTATGTTCTCCTGTCCCCTCCCCTCTCTCTATGTTCTCCTGTCCCCTCCCCTCTCCTCTCTCTCTATGTTCTCCTGTCCCCTCCCCTCTCTCTGTTCTCCTGTCCCCTCCCCTCTCCCTCTCTCTCTATGTTCTCCCTGGTCCCTCCCTCTCCCTCTCTCTCTATGTTCTCCTGTCCCCTCCCCTCTCTATGTTCTCCTGTCCCCTCCCCTCTCTCTCTCTCTATGTTCTCCTGTCCCCTCCCCTCTCTCTCTCTCTCTATGTTCTCCTGTCCCCTCTCATCTCTCTCTATGTTCTCCTGTCCTCTCCCCTCTCTCTATGTTCTCCTGTCCCCTCCCCTCTCTCTCTCTCTCTGTTCTCCTGTCCCCTCCCCTCTCCCCTCTCTCTATGTTCTCCTGTGTTCTCCTCGCTCTGTCCTGTCTGCTCCCCTCTCTCTATGTTCTCCTGTCCCCTCCCCTCTCTCTGTTCTCCTGTCCCCTCCCCTCTCTCTCTCTGTTCTCCTGCATGCTCCTGTCTGTCCTTTGTGGGCATCTGTCTCTCTATGTATATGCAGAATAATATCAGTGAATTTGCAATTGTATTGTAAACACACACAATCTATTCACTTACTCCTGCAAATAGAACAACAGTCTCTGTTTGCTGAGCTGCATCTCTCTTCCTCTTTCTGAAGAATAAATTCTGTATGTTTATCTTCTATAAGTTGGAAAAACAATGTTAACTCAGCTATCCAGCTTTGTTTTTTCAACAGATAATTGGGCTGGCGTTACCAAAAGTAGCTAACGTCATGTTATCCATTGTCACACCTCAAGTTAGCTAGCTACTGTAGCTAGCTAGCTTTATTAGCAAGTTTTAGCATATTTGGACAGTAATTGATTAGACAGTAATTTATTAGTTAGTGATACTTTTCGGGTGGTGAACAGAGCTCCAGCAGTTGGATTCAGTGTCCAGATAGATAATCAATTACTGTCAAAACCCTGCTCATAAAATTTGCCATCTAGCTAATGTTAACAGCACTTTTATCTAGACAAGCTAGCTTAACGTTATCTGTCAGTGCAACTTTTGAGTCGACAACATGTTGAAATGTAAGTTACTTGAATCTGGCTTACTGTGAGGTCAATAACTTTGAATTACCTCATCATGGACTAACAAAATTAACTATAGTAGTAACAAGCTAACACATTTTACCTCAGGTTCTCCCTCTCATCTTTGCGCTCTCTCCCTCAGAGAAGGAACAGTCGCCGGCGCACGCCAAAAATAGAATTTCTTTGGACGAATTAAAAAGGATTTTGGAAACAACTTTGACTCCGCCTCCTAAAAGTACCACCGTACACAGAAATGCTGGTTTTAGAGCAACAATGGAAGGGCAGGCCAGGGGGCTCGTGATTGGAGGATTCATTGCAGTGTGTAATGCAGTGTAGCCTAGTTTTGTTTTACACTATCCCAGCAGGGCAAAATAACTTGGGGCCAAAATCATTCGAGGCTAAAGCCCGGGCCTGATGACCTCAATGATCAGGATCAAATCCTCTGTTCTCCTCAAGCTCATTAATGATAGAATGTTCATATTTGAAGATGGCAGAAAGACCAGTCTCTTTGGCACATGACATGGGGTGTTTCTCAAAATGCTCTGAGCACGGGAGGGTCGGAGAATGAGTCCAAATCAATGTATGCGAAACGGAGTTCTCGAATGTGTACATATTTTGAAGTATGCATCGATGCAAACTTCAACAGAAAGTATGCAAAGAAATATGATGCAACCAAGTAAAAATGATGCACATTTTCTTGAAATCACTGACGGCCATTATTTGAGCTCAAGGGAGAGAAAATACACTCCGACTTAGGAATGAAATGTGTTGCCTGACTACAATATCTTATCTTTGCTACGTTAATAAATACATGCTGTGTGAATTTTGGCATTGTGCACCTGCCTACAATACCCACTGTAGTGTGCGTAGGTCATAAGCCCATAGTAAGTCAATAGAGCTAACTGGCTAGCTACTACCGTTAGCTAGCCAGAAAGCCACGAATAATTGACATCAACCTTGGATAACATTAGTTTTAGGTCATTTTTACCTGTTATACTATCTGGTTAGCTACATTATTATGATTCCCAAATACAGTTGAAGTCGGAAGTTTACATACACCTTAGCCAAATACATTTAAACTCAGTTTTTCACAATTCCTGACATTTAATCCTAGTAAAAATTCCCTGTCTTAGGGTCAGTTAGGATCACCACTTTATTTTAAGAATGTGAAATGTCAGAATAATAGTAGAGAGAATGATTTATTTCAGCTTTTATTTCTTTCATCACATTCCCATTGGGTCAGAAGTTTACATAAACTCAATTAGTATTTGGTAGCATTGCCTTTAAATTGTTTAACTTGGGTAAAACATTTCAGGTAGCCTTCCACAAGCTTCCCACAATAAGTTGGGTGAATTTTGGCCCAGTCCTCCTGACAGAGCTGGTGTAACTGAGTCAGGTTTGTAGGCCTCCTTGCTCGCACACGCTTTTTCAGTTCTGCCCACACATCTTCTAAAGGATTGAGGTCAGGGCTTTGTGATGGCCACTCCAATACCTTGACTTTGTTGTCCTTAAGCCATTTTGCCACATCTTTGGAAGTATGCTTGGGGTCATTGGGTTCATTTGGACCCATTAGTGACCAAACTTTAACTTCCTGACTGATGTCTTGAGATGTTGCTTCAATATATCCACATAATTTTCCTTCCTCATGATGCCATCTATTTTGAGAAGTGCACCAGTCCCTCCTGCAGCAAAGCACCCCCACAGCATGATGCTGCCACCCCCATGCTTCACGGTTGTGATGGTGTTCTTCAGCTTGCAAGCAACCCCCTTTTTCCTCCAAACATAACGGTGGTCATTATGGCCAAACAGTTCTATTTTTGTTTCATCAGACCACAGGACAGTTCTCCAAAAAGTACGATCTTTGGGCCCATGTGCAGTTGCAAACCGTAGTCTGGCTTTTTTATGGCGGTTTTGGAGCAGTGGCTTCTTCCTTGCTGAGCGGCCTTTCAGGTTATGTTGATATAGGACTCGTTTTACTGTGGATATAGATACTTTTGTACCTGTTTCCTCCAGCATCTTCACAAGGTCCTTTGCTGTTGTTCTGGTATTGATTTGCACTTTTCGCACCAAAGTACGTTCATCTCTAGGAGACAGAACGCGTCTCCTTCCTGAGCGGTATGACGGCTGCGTGGTCCCATGGTGTTTATACTTGCGTACTGTTGTTTGTACAGATGAACGTGGTACCTTCAGGCGTTTGGAAATTGCACCCAAGGATGAACCAGACTTGTGGAGGTCTACAATTCTTTTTCTGAGGTCTTGGCTGATTTATTTTGATTTTCCCATGATGTCAAGCAAAGAGGCACTGAGTTTGAAGGTAGACCTTGAAATACATCAACAGGTACACCTCCAATTGACTCCAATGATGTCAATTAGCCTATCAGAAGCTTCTAAAGCCATTACATCATTTTCTGGAATTTTCCAAGCTGTTTAAAGGCACAGTCAACTTAGTGTATGTAAACTTCTGACCCACTGGAATTGTGATACAGTGAATTATAAGTGAAATAATCTGTCTGTAAACAATTGTTGGAAAAATTACTTGTGTCATGCACAGATGTCCTAACCGACTTGCCAAAACGATAGTTTAGTGGTTAAGAGCATTGTGCCAGTAACCGAAAGGTCGCTGGTTCTAATCTCTGAGCCGACTAGGTGAAAAATCTGTCGATGTGCCCTTGAGCAAGGCACTTAACCCTAATTGCTCCTGTAAGTCGCTCGGGATAAGAGCGTCTGCTAAATGACTAAAAACGTAAAAAAATGTAAAAATGTAAACAATACATTTGTGGAGTGGTTGAAAAAATAGTTTTAATGACTCCAACCTAAGTGTATGTAAACTTCCGACTTCAACTGTATCGAGCTGATAGTTCTGAAGTAAAACGTTTGCTTTGTGTATATCTTGTTTCGTCTCTATCGCCATTGTCTGGCTAGAAGAAGGAAGGTTCAGTGAATGGGTACAGTAAGTCCACAGTAAGTCAATAGGGCTAACTGGCTAGTTAGCTAGCCATGAAGAATTGACATCTACCTTCCATAACATTAGTTTTAGGTAATTTATACCTGTTTACGATTCACATATATCGAGCTCATAATTATGAGGTGAAACGTTTTCTTTGTGTATATCTTGTTTCGTCTCTATTGTTGCCGTTGTCCTGGCTGGAATAAGGTTCAGTGATTGGGGAGATGGAGCGTGAGGTAATACAGTAGGGGGAGTGGCCAGTGCTTCTCAAATGAAACGTTTGTGTTCTCCACACTCTTGTTCTCACAGGAATGTACTCGAGAGAACGTCCTTGGAGAATGCACTTGGAGCATGAGGGTGTGGAGCAGGTAGTATGCATAATGAGAAACCCCCATAATGAGAAACCCCCATGGAGGACAGGGAGTGGATTAGGGTTAACAGGTAGTATGCATAATGAGAAACCCCCATGGAGGACAGGGAGTGGGTTAGGGTTAACAGGTAGTATGCATAATGAGAAACCCCCATAATGAGAAACCCCCATGGAGGACAGGGAGTGGGTTAGGGTTAACAGGTAGTATGCATAATGAGAAACCCCCATGGAGGACAGGGAGTGGATTAGGGTTAACAGGTAGTATGCATAATGAGAAACCCCCATGGAGGACAGGGAGTGGATTAGGGTTAACAGGTAGTATGCATAATGAGAAACCCCCATGGAGGACAGGGAGTGGATTAGCTAAACAGGTAGTATGCATAATGAGAAACCCCCATGGAGGACAGGGAGTGGATTAGCTAAACAGGTAGTATGCATAATGAGAAACCCCCATGGAGGACAGGGAGTGGGTTAGCTAAACAGGTAGTATGCATAATGAGAAACCCCCATGGAGGACAGGGAGTGGATTAGGGTTAACAGGTAGTATGCATAATGAGAAACCCCCATGGAGGACAGGGAGTGGATTAGGGTTAACAGGTAGTATGCATAATGAGAAACCCCCATGGAGGACAGGGAGTGGATTAGGGTTAACAGGTAGTATGCATAATGAGAAACCCCCATGGAGGACAGGGAGTGGATTAGCTAAACAGGTAGTATGCATAATGAGAAACCCCCATGGAGGACAGGGAGTGGGTTAGCTAAACAGGTAGTATGCATAATGAGAAACCCCCATGGAGGACAGGGAGTGGATTAGGGTTAACAGGTAGTATGCATAATGAGAAACCCCCATGGAGGACAGGGAGTGGGTTAGGGTTAACAGGTAGTATGCATAATGAGAAACCCCCATGGAGGACAGGGAGTGGATTAGCTAAACAGGTAGTATGCATAAGAAGAAACCCCCATGGAGGACAGGGAGTGGATTAGGGTTAACAGGTAGTATGCATAATGAGAAACCCCCATGGAGGACAGGGAGTGGATTAGGGTTAACAGGTAGTATGCATAATGAGAAACCCCCATGGAGGACAGGGAGTGGGTTAGCTAAACAGACTGATACCCAGGCTAGTTCGTCCAGTCAGTACAAATGGAATGGGCTCCATTGGATATTTGTTTTAATGATTTATGCTTCAATATTGTAACGAAATGAAAGCCAGCTTTCACATATTTACATAGTCATCCTTATATATGTATACATCTAACCCTAACTCTGACATCTTTATATCCAATCCTAACCCTAACTCTGACATCTTTATATATCCAATCCTAACCCTAACTCTGACATCTTTATATATCCAATCCTAACCCTAACTCTGACATCTTTATATATCCAATCCTAACCCTAACTCTGACATCTTTATATATCCAATCCTAACCCTAACTCTGATATCTTTATACAGTGGGGAAAAAAAGTATTTAGTCAGCCACCAACTGTGCAAGTTCTCCCACTTAAAAAGATGAGAGAGGCCTGTAATTTTCATCATAGGTACACGTCAACTATGACAGACAAATTGAGAAAAGAAAAATCCAGAAAATCACATTGTAGGATTTTTAATGAATTTATTTGCAAATTATGGTGGAAAATAAGTATTTGGTCACCTACAAACAAGCAAGATTTCTGGCTCTCACAGACCTGTAACTTCTTCTTTAAGAGGCTCCTCTGTCCTCCACTCGTTACCTGTATTAATGGCACCTGTTTGAACTTGTTATCAGTATAAAAGACACCTGTCCACAACCTCAAACAGTCACACTCCAAACTCCACTATGGCCAAGACCAAAGAGCTGTCAAAGGACACCAGAAACAAAATTGTAGACCTGCACCAGGCTGGGAAGACTGAATCTGCAATAGGTAAGCAGTTTGGTTTGAAGAAATCAACTGTGGGAGCAATTATTAGGAAATGGAAGACATACAAGACCATTGATAATCTCCCTCGATCTGGGGCTCCACGCAAGATCTCACCCCGTGGGGTCAAAATGATCACAAGAACGGTGAGCAAAAATGGGGACCTAGTGAATGACCTGCAGAGAGCTGGGACCAAAGTAACAAAGCCTACCATCAGTAACACACTACGCCGCCAGGGACTCAAATCCTGCAGTGGCAGACGTGTCCCCCTGCTTAAGCCAGTACATGTCCAGGCCCGTCTGAAGTTTGCTAGAGTGCATTTGGATGATCCAGAAGAGGATTGGGAGAATGTCATATGATCAGATGAAACCAAAGTATTACTTTTTGGTAAAAACTCAACTTGTCGTGTTTGGAGGACAAAGTTGCATCCAAAGAACACCATACCTACTGTGAAGCATGGGGGTGGAAACATCATGCTTTGGGGCTGTTTTTCTGCAAAGGGACCAGGATGACTGATCCGTGTAAAGGAAAGAATGAATGGGGCCATGTATCGTGGAGATTTTGAGTGAAAACCTCCTTCCATCAGCAAGGGCATTGAAAATGAAACGTGGCTGGGTCTTTCAGCATGACAATGATCCGAAACACACCGCCCGGAAAACAAAGGAGTGGCTTTGTAAGAAGCATTTCAAGGTCCTGGAGTGGCCTAGCCAGTCTCCAGATCTCAACCCCATAGAAAATCTTTGGAGGGAGTTGAAAGTCCGTGTTGCCCAGCGACAGCCCCAAAACATCACTGCTCTAGAGGAGATCTGCATGGAGGAATGGGCCAAAATACCAGCAACAGTGTGTGAAAACCTTGTGAAGACTTACAGAAAACGTTTGACCTGTGTCATTGCCAACAAAGGGTATATAACAAAGTATTGAGAAACTTTTGTTATTGACCAAATACTTATTTTCCACCATAATTTGCAAATAAATGCATTAAAAATCCTACAATGTGATTTTCTGGATTTTTTTTCCTCATTTTGTCTGTCATAGTTGAAGTGTACCTATGATGAAAATTACAGGCCTCTCTCATCTTTTTAAGTGGGAGAACTTGCACAATTGGTGGCTGACTAAATACTTTTTTTCCCCACTGTATATCCAATCCTAACCCTAACTCTGACATCTTTATATATCCAATCCTAACCCTAACTCTGACATCTTTATATATCCAATCCTAACCCTAACTCTGATATCTTTATATATCCAATCCTAACCCTAACTCTGACATCTTTATATATCCAATCCTAACCCTAACTCTGACATCTTTATATATCCAATCCTAACCCTAAACCGTATCTTTATATATTTAACCCTTATCAAAGAGGAGGAAGCTGGGTTAGGGTTAATAGAGTTAGAGGAGGAAGCTGGGTTAGGGTTAATAGAGTTAGAGGAGGAAGCTGGGTTAGTAGAGTTAGAGGAGGAAGCTGGGTTAGGGTTAGTAGAGTTAGAGGAGGAAGCTGGGTTAGGGTTAATAGAGTTAGAGGAGGAAGCTGGGTTAGGGTTACTAGAGTTAGAGGAGGAAGCTGGGTTAGGGTTAGTAGAGTTAGAGGAGGAAGCTGGGTTAGGGTTAGTAGAGTTAGAGGAGGAAGCTGGGTTAGGTTAATAGAGTTAGAGGAGGAAGCTGGGTTAGGGTTAATAGAGTTAGAGGAGGAAGCTGGAGTTAGTAGAGTTAGAGGAGGAAGCTGAATTAGGGTTAATAGAGTTAGAGGAGGAAGCTGGGTTAGTAGAGTTAGAGGAGGAAGCTGGGTTAGGGTTAGTAGAGTTAGAGGAGGAAGCTGGGTTAGGGTTAGTAGAGTTAGAGGAGGAAGCTGGGTTAGGGTTAGTAGAGTTAGAGGAGGAAGCTGGGTTAGGGTTAGTAGAGTTAGAGGAGGAAGCTGGGTTAGGGTTAATAGAGTTAGAGGGAGGAAGCTGAGTTAGGTTAGTAGAGTTAGAGGAGGAAGCTGAGTTAGGGTTAGTAGAGTTAGAGGAGGAAGCTGGGTTAGGGTTAGAAGAGTTAGAGGAGGAAGCTGGGTTAGGGTTAATAGAGTTAGAGGAGGAAGCTGGGTTAGGGTAGAGGTAGTTAGTAGAGTTGAGGAAGCTGGGTTAGGGTTAATAGAGTTAGAGGAGGAAGCTGAAGTTAGTAGAGTTAAGGAGGAAGCTGGGTTAGATTAGAGTTAGAGGAGGGAGCTAAGTTAGGGTTAGAGTTAGAGCAAGTTAGGAGGATGGAAGCTGGGTTAGGGTTAATAGAGTTAGAGGAGGAAGCTGGTTAGGTTAGTAGAGTTAGAGGAGGAAGCTGGGATAGGGTTAATAGAGTTAGAGGGAGGAAGCTAAGTTAAGGTTAATAGAGTTGAGGAGGAAGCCAAGTTAGGGTTAATAGAGTTAGAGGAGGAAGCTGGGTTAGTTAGTAAGTTAGAGAAGCTGGGTTAGGGTTAATAGAGTTAGAGGAGGAAGCTAGGGTAGGGTTAATAGAGTTAGAGGAGGAAGCTGGATTAGGGTTAATAGAGTTAGAGGAGGAAGTCTAGGGTTAGTAGAGTTAGAGGAGGAAGCTGGGTTAGGGTTAATAGAGTTAGAGGAGGAAGCTGGGTTAGGGTTAATAGAGAAAGAGGAGGAAGCTGGGTTAGGGTTAATAGAGTTAGAGGAGGAAGCTGGGTTAGGGTTAGAGTTAGAGGAGGAAGCTGGGTTAGGGTTAGTAGAGTTAGAGGAGGAAGCTGGGTTAGGGTTAATAGAGTTAGAGGAGGAAGCTGGGTTAGGGTTATTAGAGTTAGAGGAGGAGGCTGGGTTAGGGTAAGTAGAGTTAGAGGAGGAAGCTGGGTTAGGTTAATAGAGTTAGAGGAGGAAGCTGGGTTAGGGTTAGTAGAGTTAGAGGAGGAAGCTGGGTTAGGGTTAATATAGTTAGAGGAGGAAGCTGGGTTAGGGTTAATAGAGGTAGAGGAGGAAGCTGGGTTAGGGTTAATAGAGTTAGAGGAGGAAGCTGGGTTAGGGTTACTAGAATTAGAGGAAGAAGCTGGGTGAGGGTTAATATAGTTAGAGGAGGAAGCTGGGTTAGGGTTAATAGAGTTAGAGGAGGAAGCTGGGTTAGGGTTAATAGAGTTAGAGGAGGAAGCTGGGTTAGGGTTAATAGAGAAAGAGGAGGAAGCTGGGTTAGGGTTAGTAGAGTTAGAGGAGGAAGCTGGGTTAGGGTTAATAGAGTTAGAGGAGGAAGCTGGGTTAGGGTTAATATAGTTAGAGGAGGAAGCTGGGTTAGGGATAATAGAGGTAGAGGAGGAAGCTGGGTTAGGGTTAATAGAGATAGAGGAGGAAGCTGGGTTAGTAGAGTTAGAGGAGGAAGCTGGGTTAGGGTTAATAGAGTTAGAGGAGGAAGCTGGGTTAGGGGTTAGTAGAGTTAGAGAGGAAGCTGGTTAGGCTTAATAGAGTTAGAGGAGGAAGCTGGGTTAGGTTAATATAGTTAGAGGAGGAAGCTGGGTTAGGGTTAATAGAGGTAGAGGAGAAGTTGGGTTAGGGTTAATAGAGTTAGAGGAGGAAGCTGGGTTAGGGTTAATAGAGTTAGAGGATGGAAGCTGGAGTTACGGTTAGTAGAGTTAGAGGAGGCAGCTGGGTTAGGGTTAACAGAGTTAGAGGAGGAAGCTGGGTTAGGGTTAATAGAGTTAGAGGAGAAGCTGGGTTAGGGTTAATAGAGTTAGAGGAGGAAGCTGGGTTAGGGGTTAGTAGAGTTAGAGGAGGAAGCTGTTAGGGTTAATATAGTTAGAGGAGGCTGATTAGGAGTTAATAGAGAAAGAGGAGGAAGCTGGGTTAGGGTTAATAGAGTTAGAGGAGGAAGCTGGGTTAGGGTTAGAGTTAGAGGAGGAAGCTGGGTTAGGGTTAGTAGAGTTAGAGGAGGAAGCTGGGTTAGGGTTAATAGAGTTAGAGGAGGAAGCTGGGTTAGGGTTAATAGAGTTAGAGGAGGAAGCTGGGTTAGGTTAATAGAGTTAGAGGAGGAAGCTAGGTTAGGGTTAGTAGAGTTAGAGGAGGAAGCTGGGTTAGGGTTAATAGAGTTAGAGGAAGCTGGGTTAGGGTTAGTAGAGTTAGAGGAGGAAGCTGGGTTAGGGTTAGCAGAGTTAGAGGAGGAAGCTGGGTTAGGAGTTAATATAGTTAGAGGAGGAAGCTGGGTTAGGGTTAATAGAGGTAGAGGAGGAAGCTGGGTTAGGGTTAATAGAGTTAGAGGAGGAAGCTGGTTAGGTTACTAGAGTTAGAGGAGGAAGCTATTAGGGTTAGTAGAGTTAGAGGAGGAAGCTATTAGGTTAACAGAGTTAGAGGAGGAAGCTGGGTTAGGGTTAATAGAGTTAGAGGAGGAAGGTTAGGGTTAGTAGAGTTAGAGGAGGAAGCTGGGTTAGGGTTAGCAGAGTTAGAGGAGGAAGCTGGGTTAGGGTTAGAAGAGTAGAGGAGGAAGCTAGATTAGGGTTAATAGAGTTAGAGGAGGAAGCTAGTTAGAGGTTAGTAGAGTTAGAGGATGAAGCTGGGTTAGGAGTTAATAGAGTTAGAGGAGGAAGCTGGGTTAGGGTTAATAGAGTTAGAGGAGTAGAAGCTGAGTTAGGGTTAATAGAGTTAGAGGAGGAAGCTGGGTTAGGGTTAGTAGAGTTGAGACAGCGGTTAGGTTAATAGAGTGCTAGAGAGAGCTGGTTAGGGTTAATAGAGTTAGAGGAGGAAGCTGGGTTAGGGTTAATAGAGTTAGAGGAGAAGCTGGGTTAGGGTTAGAGTTAGAGGAGGAAGCTAGGGTAAAGCTAGTAGAGTTAGAGGAGGAAGCTCAGTTAGGGTTAATAGAGTTAGAGGGAAGCTGAAGTTAGGTGCTAGAGTCAGAGGAGGAAGCTTGGTTAGGGTTAGTAGAGTTAGAGGAGAAGCTGGGTTAGGGCAAGTTAGAAGTTAGAGGAGGAAGCTGAGTTAGGTTAGTAGAGCAGAGGAGGAAGCTGGTTAGGGTTAATATAGTTAGAGGAGGAAGCTGGGTTAGGGTTAATAGAGGTAGAGGAGGAAGCGGGTTAGGGTTAATAGAGTTAGAGGAGGAAGCTGGGTTAGGGTTACTAGAGTTAGAGGAGGAAGCTGGGTTAGGGGTTAATATAGTTAGAGGAGGAAGCTGGGTTAGGGTTAATAGAGTTAGAGGAGGAAGCTGCTAGGGTTAAAGTAGAGTTAGAGGAGGAAGCTGGGTTAGGTTAATAGAGAAAGAGGAGGAAGCTGGGTTAGGGTTAGTAGAGTTAGAGGAGGAAGCTGAGTTAGGTTAATAGAGTTAGAGGAGGAAGCTGGTTAGGGTTAATATAGTTAGAGGAGGAAGCTGGGTTAGGGATAATAGAGGTAGAGGAGGAAGCTGGGTTAGGGTTAATAGAGATAGAGGAGGAAGCTGGGTTAGTAGAGTTAGAGGAGGAAGCTGGGTTAGGGTTAATAGAGTTAGAGGAGGAAGCTGGGTTAGGGTTAATAGAGAAAGAGGAGGAAGCTGGGTTAGGGTTAGTAGAGTTAGAGGAGGAAGCTGGGTTAGGGTTAATATAGTTAGAGGAGGAAGCTGGGTTAGGGTTAATATAGTTAGAGGAGGAAGCTGGGTTAGGGTTAATAGAGGTAGAGGAGGAAGTTGGGTTACGGTTAATAGAGTTAGAGGAGGAAGCTGAGTTAGGGTTAATAGAGTTAGAGGAGGAAGCTGGGTTAGGGTTAATAGAGGTAGAGGAGGAAGCTGGGTTAGGATAGAGTTAGAGGAGGAAGCTGAGGTTAGGGTTAATATAGTTAGAGGAGGAAGCTAAGTTAGGGTTACTATAGTTAGAGGAGGCAGCTGGGTTAGGGTTAATAGAGTTAGAGGAGGAAGCTGGGTTAGGGTTAGTAGAGTTAGAGGAGGAAGCTGAGTTAGGGTTAATAGAGTTAGAGGAGGAAGCTGGGTTAGGTTTAGTAGAGTTAGAGGAGGAAGCTGGGTTAGGTTAATAGAGTTAGAGGAGGAAGCTTTGGTTAGGGTTAGTAGAGTTAGAGGAGGCAGCTAGGGTTAGGGTTAATAGAGTTAGAGGAGGGGAAGCTGAGTTAGGGTTAATAGAGGTAGAGGAGAAGCTGAGTTAGGTTAATCAGAGTTAGAGGAGGAAGCTGGGTTAGGGTTAGTAGAGTTAGAGGAGGAAGCGGGTTAGGGTTAATAGAGTTAGAGGAGGAAGCTGGGTTAGGGTTAATAGAGTTAGAGGAGGAGCTGAGTTAGGGTTAATAGAGTTAGAGGAGGAAGCTAAGTTAGGGTTAATAGAGTTAGAGGAGAATGGTTAGGTTAGTTAGAGTTAGAGGAGGAAGCTGGGACTAAGGTTAGTAGAGTTAGAGGAGGAAGCTTTGTTAATAGGAGTTAGAGGAAGCTGGAGTTAGGGTTAATAGAGTTAGAGGAGGAAGCTGGGTTAGGGTTAATAGAGTTAGAGGAGGAAGCTGGGTTAGGGTTAGTAAGAGAGTTAGAGGAGGCAGCTGGGTTAGGGTTAATAGAGTTAGAGGAGGAAGCTGGGTTAGGTTAATAGAGTTAGAGGAGGAAGCTGGGTTAGGTTAATAGAGTTAGAGGAGGAAGCTGGGTTAGGGGTTAGTAGGAGTTAGAGGAGGCAGCTGGGTTAGGGGTTAATAGAGTTAGAGGAGGAAGCTGGGTTAGGGGTTAGTAGAGTTAGAGGAGGAAGCTGGGTTAGGGTTAATAGAGTTAGAGGAGGAAGCTGGGTTAGGGTTAATAGAGTTAGAGGAGGAAGCTGGGTTAGGGTTAATAGAGTTAGAGGAGGAAGCTGGGTGTCACGGTTTCGGCCGAGGCTGCCTCTCTCCCTTGTTCGGGCAGGCTTCGGCGTTCGTCGTCTCCGGAATTCTAGCTGCCACCGTTCTATGTTCTGTGTTTCCTGTTTGATTAGTTTTGTCTGTTAGCCACACCTGTTTTGTGTTAGGTCTCATTATGCACCCTATTTAGTTCCCTGTTTGTGTGTATAGTGTTGTGTGTAATTGTCGCTTGTCAGATGGTTGCGTAGCTGTGTTATTTTTCCAGTACGCCAGTATTAGTAGTGTCCTCCTCTGTTTAGGGAGAGTTTTGCGCACTGTGTTTTTCGTGCGATCGTGTGTTGACGCCTGTGCGCGTCTGTTTGGCCTCCTGCCGCTTGTGGATTATTTTGCTTAGTAAAGTCTTGTTGGACTGTACCTCTGCTTCTGCGCCTGATTCCCCACCACACCATCACTACAACGTTGACAGAATTACACACCTTAAACATGGAATCAGCGGGAGCCGAAGCAGCGCCGACGAGACTGGAGGTCCAGGTTCGGGAGCAACAGGAACAGATCCTCCAGATGGGAACCGCCCTGCAGGAGGTAATCACCACG
This sequence comes from Coregonus clupeaformis, assembly GCF_020615455.1. NCBI lineage: Eukaryota > Metazoa > Chordata > Actinopteri > Salmoniformes > Salmonidae > Coregonus > Coregonus clupeaformis. The sequence goes on from NW_025534314.1 coordinate 92,497, forward strand.
CTCGAGGCTGGGGCGCACCTCCAACACCTTCCTCACCGCCAGCCCAGCCAGCACCATCGGCCAGCCTGCCCATTCCAGCGCCAGAACACCGAGGGATCCGACTCGCTCTCCCGAGGGCCTAGACGGAACCGCGGCTGGGTGTCAGGGATTCCTCCTCCAGGTGGAGTTGTACCTGGCCACCGTACACCCGGCACCCTCGGGGCATGAGGAGCGTGTCTGCCCTGATATCCTGCCTGTCCGGGAAGGCGTTGGAATGGGCCAACGCGGGAGTGGAGGAAGATCGACGCCGCGAGTATCACCTACGACGAGTTCTCCCGCCGCTTTAGGGCGGTGTTCGACATCCCGGAGGGAAAGCGGCGGGGAGCGTCGGTCTTCCTCCGGCAGGGAGGAGGAGTGCTCAGGAATTCGCGCTTGAATTCCGTACTCTAGCGGCTGATGCAGGGTGGAATGAGCGGGCCCTCGTAGATATATATCGATGTAGCCTAAGAGAGGACGTCCGTAGGGAGCTGGCCTGTAGGGACACCAGTCTCTCTTTCGACCAGCTGGTCGACATGTCAATCAGGTTAGATAACCTATTGGCCTCCCGCGGACGTCCTGAGGGGGGTCCGTCCATTTCACCCTCCAGCGCATCCGAGCCGTGTCCTATGGAGCTCGGGGCGCTGGCGCTGAGATAGGAGGAGTCGGCAGGTGAGGGGTCCATCCACTGCACCAACTGTGGTCGGGGGAGGACACACCGCGGCTAGGTGCTGGGGATGGCCTCCTCGGGGAGATGACGACAGGTCCCGCACTGGGGATTCCCTCCAGGTGAGTAGGCGCCCACTCACCCAGAGCTCACTGTTGCCCATTTTGTATGCCTGTGCTTCCGCAGGTGGCACCTCATTCCCAGTATAAGGCGCTGGTAGATTCAGGCGCGGCTGGGAATTTTATTGATAAGAAGTTTTGTTTAGAGTTAGGGTTTCCCCTTCTCCCTGTTGATGTTCCTTTCCCGTTCACGCCTTTAGATAGTCAGTCCGTTGGGTACGGGCTTAATCAGGAGGTCACGGCGCCACTTAGGATGTGTGCGCAGGGAGTCATCAGGAGATAATTCAACTGTTTCTGATTGACTCTCCTGCGTATCCGGTGGTGCTGGGCATGTCCTGGTTAAGTACCCATAACCCCGTTATTTCGTGGCAGGAGAGGGCTCTGATGGAGTGGTCTGCTCAGTGTGTGGGTAGATGTTTGGGCGTTTCCATAGGGGCTACCTCGGTGGAGAGTCCAAACCAGGTGCTCCGCATTGCACATTCCACCTGAGTATGGGGATTTGGCTATTGCGTTTAGTAAGGCGAGGGCGACGGTTGCCACCCCATAGGCAGGGGGATTGTGCGATAGACCTTCAGGCAGGGAGCTGCGCTCCCACGGAGTCATGTGTATCCTCTGTCTCAGGAGGAGAAGAAAGCTATGGAGGTTTACATAGACGAATCACTGAGACAAGGATACATACGGCCGTCCACTTCCCCGCGTCCTCGAGTTTCTTTTTCGTGAAGAAGAAGGATGGTGGTTTGCGTCCGTGCACCGATTACCGTGGTCTCAATCAGATTACGGTGAAGTATAGTTATCCACTCCCGCTGATTGCGACCATGACTGAGTCGTTGCATGGGGCGCGTTTCTTCACGAAATTAGATCTCAGGAGCGCGTATAACTCGGTGCGCATCAGGAAGGATGATGAATGGAAAACAGCCTTTAGTACCACCTCGGGCCATTACGAGTATCTAGTCATGCCATACGGGTTGATGAATGCTCCGTCAGTTTTCCAATCATTCGTGGATGAGATCTTCAGGGACATGCAGGGACAGGGAGTCGTGGTGGACATAGATGACATTCTCGTGTACTCACCTACCCGTGTCGAGCATGTGGCCCTGGTGCGCAGGGTGTTGCGGAGGCTGGTGGAGCACGACCTGTATGTGAAGGCAGAGAAGTGTCTGTTTTTCCAGGAGTCGATTTCCTTTTTGGGGTATCAGTTGTCTGCGTCAGGGGTGAAGATGGAGGTAGACCGAGTGTCAGCCGTGCGTAATTGGCAAACACCAACTACTGTGAAAGAGGTGCAGCAGTTTTTGGGGTTTGCAATTACTACCGGAGGTTTATCCGGGTTTTGGGCAAGTGGCAGCTCCCATCACGTCTCTCTTAAAGGGGGGCCCGGTGCGTCTGCAGTGGTCAGTCGAGGCGGACAGGGCGTTTGAGAAGCTGAAGGACCTGTTCACCTCGGCTCCGGTGCTGGCGCATCCGGATCCCTCTTACCATTTCAGGTAGAGGTGGACGCGTCTGAGGCCGGTAGTGGCGCCGTGCTTTCACAACGGTCAGGCGCGCCACCTAAACTCCGCCCCCTGTGCCTTCTATTCCAAGAAGCTCAGCCCGGCGGAGCGTAATTATGACGTAGGGGACAGGGGAGCTGTTAGCTGTGGTACAGGCCCTTAAGGTGTGGAGGCACTGGCTTGAGGGGGCTCAACACCCTTTCCTCATTTTGACGGACCACCGTAACCTGGAGTACATCCGGGCAGCGAGGAGGCTGAACCCTCGGCAGGCTAGATGGAGTATGTTTTTGACCCGTTTCTCTTTTAAGATCACCTACATCCCTGGGTCACAAAACGGTAAGGCAGATGCGCTGTCTCGGCGGTATGACGGGGAGGAGAGGTCCGTGGAGCCCACTCCCATACTGCCGGAGTCGTGTCTAGTGGCACCGGTGTGTGGGAGCTCGATTCTGAGCTCGAGCGGGCATTACGCACCGACCCTAGTCCACCACAATGCCCGGAGGGTCGGAAGTATGTTCCGCTCGAGTGTCGGGATCGATTGATCTATTGGGCTCACACGCCACCCTCCTCTGGACATCCGGTATCGGCCGGACAGTGCACTGTCTTAGTGCCAAATATTGGTAGCCCACGTTGGCCAGGGATGTGAGGGTTTATGTTTCCTCCTGCTCGGTGTGCGCCCAGTGTAAGGCGCCTAGACATCTGCCTAGGGGTAAGTTACTGCCCCTGCCCGCCACAACGACCATGGTCCCACCTCTCGGTGGATTTTATAACTGACCTTCCCCTCTCTCAAGGGAATACTACACTCCCTGGTCGTTGTGGACCGGTTCTCTAAGGCCTGTCGTTTGCTCCCCATGCCGGGTCTTCCTACTGCCCTGCAGACCGCGAAGCACTATTCACTCATGTGTTCCGGCACTACGGGGGTGCCCGAGGACATTGTGGCTGACCGGGGTCCCCAATTCACCTCCAGAGTCTGGAGAGCTTTTATGGAGCGGTTGGGGGTCTCGGTGAGCCTCACCTCGGGTTACCACCCGGAGAGTAATGGGCAGGTGGAACGCGAAACCAGGATGTGGGCAGGTTTCTCAGAACATACTGCCGGGACCGGCCGGAGGAGTGGGCGAGATATGTGCCCTGGGCCGAGATGGCACAGAACTCTCTCCACCACTCCTCCACCCAACTAACCCCTTTTCAGTGTGTTTTAGGGTACCAGCCGGTTCTGGCACCATGGCATGAGAGCCAGATCGAGGCCCCGCTGTGGATGAGTGGGTGCGGCGCTCGGAGGAGACGTGGAACGCTGCACACGTCCATCTGCAGCGTGCCATACGTCGACAGAAGACGAGCGCCGACCTACACCGCAGTGAGGGGCCTGTGTACGCACCTGGAGATCGAGTCTGGCTCTCTACCAGAAACCTGCCCCTCCGCCTGCCCTGTTCGGAAACTGGGTCGGCGGTTTGTAGGGCCATTTAAAGTCCTGAGAAGGTTGAACGAGGTATGTTATAGATTACAGTTACCAGTGGAGTATAAGTGTATTAACCCCTCGTTCCATGTGTCCCTTCTCAGGCCGGTGGTAGTGTGGGCCCACTCCAAGAACATGAGATCTTCGGAGACCCCTCCGCCCCGTTGGACATCGAGGGGCACCGCGTACACCGTGAGATCCATCTTGGATTCTAGGACGTCGGAGGGGGTCTTCAGTATCTAGTGGAGTGGGAGGGGTACGGTCCGGAGGAGCGGTGCTGGAGTGCCGAGGAGAGACATTTTGGACCCGTCGCTCCTGGACGGAATTCCATCGGGGTATCCGACGCGCCCTGCGCCGCGGCCTCCGGGTCGTCCCCAAGGCCGGAGGTCGGCGCGCGTCTGGAGCCGCGTCAAGGGGGTACTGTCACGCGTTTCGGCCGAGGCTGCCTCTCTCCCTTGTTCGGGCAGGCTTCGGCGTTCGCGTCTCCGAATTCTAGCTGCCACCGTTCTATGTTCTGTGTTTCCTGTTTGATTAGTTTTGTCTGTTAGCCACACCTGTTTTGTGTTAGGTCTCATTATGCACCCTATTTAGTTCCCTGTTTGTGTGTATAGTGTTGTGTGTAATTGTCGCTTGTCAGATGGTTGCGTAGCTGTGTTATTTTTCCAGTATGCCAGTATTAGTAGTGTCCTCCTCTGTTTAGGAGAGTTTTGCGCACTGTGTTTTCGTGCGATCGTGTGTTGACGCCTGTGCGCGTCTGTTTGGCCTCCTGCCGCTTGTGGATTATTTTGCTTAGTAAAGTCTTGTTGGACTGTACCTCTGCTTCTGCGCCTGATTCCCCACCACACCATCACTACAACGTTGACACTGGGTTAGGGTTAATAGAGTTAGAGGAGGCAGCTGGGTTAGGGTTAATAGAGTTAGAGGAGGAAGCTGGGTTAGGGTTAATAGAGTTAGAGGAGGAAGCTGGGTTAGGGTTAATAGAGTTAGAGGAGGAAGCGGGTTAGGTTAGTAGAGTTAGAGGAGGAAGCTGGGTTAGTAGAGGTAGAGGAGGAAGCTGGGTTAGTAGAGTTAGAGGAGGAAGCTGGGTTAGGGTTAATAGAGTTAGAGGAGGAAGCTGGGTTAGGGTTAGTAGAGTTAGAGGAGGAAGCTGGGTTAGTAGAGTTAGAGGAGGAAGCTGCGTTAGGGTTAATAGAGTTAGAGGAGGAAGCTGGGTTAGTAGAGTTAGAGGAGGAAGCTGCGTTAGGGTTAATAGAGTTAGAGGAGGAAGCTGGGTTAGGGTTAATAGAAAGTTAGAGGAGGAACTAGGGTTAGGGTTAGAGTTAGAGGAGGAAGCTGGGTTAGGGTTAGTAGAGTTAGAGGAGGAAGCTGGGTTAGGGTTAATAGAGTTAGAGGAGGAAGCTGGGTTAGGGTTAATAGAGTTAGAGGAGGAAGCTTGGTTAGGGTTAGTAGAGTTAGAGGAGGAAGCTGAGTTAGGGGTTAATAGAGTTAGAGGAGGAAGCTGAGTTAGGTTAGTAGAGTTAGAGGAGGAAGCTGGGTTAGGGTTAATATAGTTAGAGGAGGAAGCTGGGTTAGGGGTTAATAGAGTTAGAGGAGAAGCTGGGTTAGGGTTAATAGAGTTAGAGGAGGAAGCTGGGTTAGGGTTACTAGAGTTAGAGGAGGAAGCTGAGTTAGGGTTAATATAGTTAGAGGAGGAAGCTGGGTCAGGGTTAATAGAGTTAGAGGAGGAAGCTGGGTTAGGAAGTTAATAGAGTTAGAGGAGGAAGCTGGGTTAGGGTTAATATAGTTAGAGAGGAGGAAGTTAAGGGTTAATAGAGAAAGAGGAGGAAGCTGGGTTAGGGTTAATAGAGTTAGAGGAGGAAGCTGGGTTAGGGTTAATAGAGTTAGAGGAGGAAGCTGGGTTAGGGTTAATAGAGTTAGAGGAGGAAGCTGGGTTAGGGTTAATAGAGAAAGAGGAGGAAGCTGGGTTAGGGTTAGTAGAGTTAGAGGAGGAAGCTAAGTTAGGGGCTTAATAGAGTTAGAGGAGGAAGCTGGGTTAGGGTTAATATAGTTAGAGGAGGAAGCTGGGTTAGGGTTAATAGAGGTAGAGGAGGAAGTTGGGTTACGGTTAATAGAGTTAGAGGAGGAAGCTGGGTTAGGGTTAATAGAGTTAGAGGAGGAAGCTGGGTTAGGGTTAATAGAGGTAGAGGAGGAAGCTGGGTTAGGGTTAATAGAGTTAGAGGAGGAAGCTGGGTTAGGGTTAATATAGTTAGAGGAGGAAGCTGGGTTAGGGTTAATATAGTTAGAGGAGGCAGCTGGGTTAGGGTTAATAGAGTTAGAGGAGGAAGCTGGGTTAGGGTTAGTAGAGTTAGAGGAGGAAGCTGGGTTAGGGTTAATAGAGTTAGAGGAGGAAGCTGGGTTAGGTTTAGTAGAGTTAGAGGAGGAAGCTGGGTTAGGGTTAATAGAGTTAGAGGAGGAAGCTTGGTTAGGGTTAGTAGAGTTAGAGGAGGCAGCTGGGTTAGGGTTAATAGAGTTAGAGGAGGAAGCTGGGTTAGGGTTAATAGAGGTAGAGGAGGAAGCTGGGTTAGGGTTAATAGAGTTAGAGGAGGCAGCTGGGTTAGGGTTAGTAGAGTTAGAGGAGGAAGCTGGGTTAGGGTTAATAGAGTTAGAGGAGGAAGCTGGGTTAGGGTTAATAGAGTTAGAGGAGGAAGCTGGGTTAGGGGTTAATAGGAGTTAGAGGAGGAAGCTGGGTTAGGTTAATAGAGTTAGAGGAGGAAGCTGGGTTAGGGTTAATAGAGTTAGAGGAGGAAGCTAGGTTAGGGTTAGTAGAGTTAGAGGAAGCTGGGTTAATAGAGAGTTAGAGGAGGAAGCTGGGTTAGGGTTAATAGAGTTAGAGGAGGAAGCTGGGTTAGGTTAATAGAGTTAGAGGAGGAAGCTGGGTTAGGGTTAGTACAGTTAGAGGAGGCAGCTAGGTTAGGGTTAATAGAGTTAGAGGAGGAAGCTGGGTTAGGGTTAATAGAGTTAGAGGAGGAAGCTCGAGTTAGGGTTAATAGAGTTAGAGGAGGAAGCTGGGTTAGGGTTAGTAGAGTTAGAGGAGGCAGCTGGGTTAGGGTTAATAGAGTTAGAGGAGGAAGGCTGGGTTAGGGGTTAGTAGAGTTAGAGGAGGAAGCTGGGTTAGGGTTAATAGAGTTAGAGGAGGAAGCTGGGTTAGGGGTTAATAGAGTTAGAGGAGGAAGCTAGGGTTAGGGTTAATAGAGTTAGAGGAGGAAGCTGGGTTAGGGTTAGTAGAGTTAGAGGAGGAAGCTGGGTTAATAGAGTTAGAGGAGGAAGCTGGGTTAGGGGTTAATAGAGTTAGAGGAGGAAGCTGGGGTTAGGGTTAATAGAGTTAGAGGAGAAGCTGGGTTAGGTTTAATAGAGGTAGAGGAGGAAGCTAGGTTAGGGTTAATAGAGTTAGAGGAGGAAGCTGGGTTAGGGGTTAATAGAGTTAGAGGAGGAAGCTGGGTTAGGGTTAATAGAGTTAGAGGAGGAAGCTGGGTTAGGGTTAATAGAGTTAGAGGAGGAAGATGGTTAGGGTTAATAGAGTTAGAGGAGGAAGCTGGGTTAGGTTAGTAGAGTTAGAGGAGGAAGCTGGGTTAATAGAGTTAGAGGAGGAAGCTGGGTTAGGTTAATAGAGTTAGAGGAGGAAGCTGGGTTAGGGTTAATAGAGTTAGAGGAGGAAGCTGGGTTAGGGTTAGTAGAGTTAGAGGAGGCAGCTGGGTTAGGGTTAACAGAGTTAGAGGAGGAAGCTGGAGTTAGGGTTAATAGAGTTAGAGGAGAAAGCTGGGTTAGGGTTAATAGAGTTAGAGGAGGAAGCTGAGTTAGGGTTAGTAGAGTTAGAGGAGGCAGCTGGGTTAGGGGTTAATAGAGTTAGAGGAGGAAGCTGGGTTAGGGTTAGTAGAGTTAGAGGAGGAAGCTGGGTCAGGGTTAATAGAGTTAAAGGAGAAGTGTTAGGGTTAATAGAGTTAGAGGAAGCTGGGTTAGGGTTAATAGAGTTAGAGGAGGAAGCTGGGTTAGGGTTAATAGAGTTAGAGGAGGCAGCTGGGTTAGGGTTAATAGAGTTAGAGGAGGAAGCTGGGTTAGGGTTAATAGAGTTAGAGGAGGAAGCTGGGTTAGGGTTAATAGAGTTAGAGGAGGAAGCTGGGTTAGGGTTAATAGAGTTAGAGGAGGAAGCTGGGTTAGTAGAGTTAGAGGAGGAAGCTGGGTTAGTAGAGTTAGAGGAGGAAGCTGGGTTAGTAGAGTTAGAGGAGGAAGCTGGGTTAGGGTTAATAGAGTTAGAGGAGAAGCTGGGTTAGGGTTAGTAGAGTTAGAGGAGGAGGCTGGGTTAGTAGAGTTAGAGGAGGAAGCTGCGTTAGGGTTAATAGAGTTAGAGGAGGAAGCTGGGTTAGTAGAGTTAGAGGAGGAAGCTGCGTTAGGGTTAATAGAGTTAGAGGAGGAAGCTGGGTTAGGGTTAATAGAGTTAGAGGAGGAAGCTGAGTTAGGTTAATAGAGTTAGAGGAGGAAGCTGAGTTAGGTTAATAGAGTTAGAGGAGGAAGCTGGGGTTAGGGTTAGTAGAGTTAGAGGAGGAAGCTGGGTTAATAGAGTTAGAGGAGGAAGCTGAGTTAGGGGTTAATAGAGTTAGAGGAGGAAGCTGGGTTAGGGTTAATAGAGTTAGAGAAGGAAGCTGGGTTAGGGGTTAATAGAGGTAGAGGAGGAAGCTGGGTTAGGGTTAATAGAGTTAGAGGAGGCAGCCGTGGGTTAGGGGTTAGTAGAGTTAGAGGAGGAAGCTAGGGTTAGGGTTAATAGAGTTAGAGGAGGAAGCTGGGTTAGGTTAATAGAGTTAGAGGAGGAAGTTAGGGTTAATAGAGTTAGAGGAGGAAGCTGGGTTAGGGTTAATAGAGTTAGGAGGAAGCTAAGTTAGGTTAATAGAGTTAAAGGAGGAAGCTGGATAGGTTAATAGAGTTAGAGGAGGAAGCTGGGTTAGGGTTAATAGAGTTAGAGGAGGAAGCTGGGTTAGGGTTAATAGAGTTAGAGGAGGGCAGCTGGGTTAGGAGTTAATAGAGTTAGAGGAGGAAGCTGAGGTTAGGTTAATAGAGTTAGAGGAGGAAGCTGGGTTAGGGGTTAATAGAGTTAGAGGAGGAAGCTGGGTTAGGGTTAATAGAGTTAGAGGAGGAAGCTGGGTTAGTAGAGTTAGAGGAGGAAGCTGGGTTAGTAGAGTTAGAGGAGGAAGCTGGGTTAGTAGAGTTAGAGGGAGGAAGCTGGGTTAGGGTTAATAGAGTTAGAGGAGGCTGGGTTAGGGTTAGTAGAGTTAGAGGAGGAAGCTGGGTTAGTAGAGTTAGAGGAGGAAGCTGCGTTAGGGTTAATAGAGTTAGAGGAGGAAGCTAGGTTAGTAGAGTTAGGAGGAAGCTGGGTTAGGTTAATAGAGTTAGAGGAGGAAGCTGGGTTAGTAGAGTTAGAGGAGGGGAAGCTGCGTTAGGGTTAATAGAGTTAGAGGAGGAAGCTGAGTTAGGGTTAATAGAGTTAGAGGAGGAAGCTGAGTTAGAGTTAATAGAGTTAGAGGAGGAAGCTGGGTTAGGGTTAATAGAGTTAGAGGAGGAAGCTGGGTTAGGGTTAGTAGAGTTAGAGGAGGAAGCTGGGTTAATAGAGTTAGAGGAGGAAGCTGGGTTAGGGTTAATAGGAGTTAGAGGAGGAAGCTGAGTTAAGGGTTAATAGAGTTAGAGGAGGAAGCTGAGTTAAGGGTTAATAGAGTTAGAGGAGGGAAGCTGGGTTAGGGTTAATAGAGTTAGAGGAGGAAGCTGGGTTAGGGTTAACAGAGTTAGAGGAGGAAGCTGGGTTAGGGTTAATAGAGTTAGAGGAGGAAGCTGGGTTAGGGTTAGTAGAGTTAGAGGAGGAAGCTGGGTTAATAGAGTTAGAGGAGGAAGCTGGGTTAGGGTTAATAGAGTTAGAGGAGGAAGCTGGGTTAGGGTTAATAGAGTTAGAGGAGGAAGCTGGGTTAGGGTTAGTACAGTTAGAGGAGGCAGCTGGGTTAGGGTTAATAGAGTTAGAGGAGGAAGCTGGGTTAGGGTTAATAGAGTTAGAGGAGGAAGCTGGGTTAGGGTTAATAGAGTTAGAGGAGGAAGCTGGGTTAGGGTTAGTAGAGTTAGAGGAGGCAGCTGGGTTAGGGTTAATAGAGTTAGAGGAGGAAGCTGGGTTAATAGAGTTAGAGGAGGAAGCTGGGTTAGGGTTAATAGAGTTAGAGGAGGAAGCTGGGTTAGGGTTAATAGAGTTAGAGGAGGAAGCTGGGTTAGGGTTAATAGAGGTAGAGGAGGAAGCTGGGTTAGGGTTAATAGAGTTAGAGGAGGCAGCTGAGTTAGGTTAGTAGAGTTAGAGGAGGAAGCTGGGTTAGGGTTAATAGAGTTAGGAGGAAGCTGGAGTTAGGGTTAATAGAGTTAGAGGAGGAAGCTGGGTTAGGGTTAATAGAGTTAGAGGAGGAAGCTGGGTTAGGGTTAATAGAGTTAGAGGAGGAAGCTGGGTTAGGGTTAATAGGAGTTAAAGAAAGGAGGAAGCTGGGATAGGGTTAATAGAGTTAGAGGAGGAAGGTGGGTTAGGGTTAATAGAGTTAGAGGAGGAAGCTGGGTTAGGGTTAATAGAGTTAGAGGAGGCAGCTGGGTTAGGGTTAATAGAGTTAGAGGAGGAAGCTGGGTTAGGGTTAATAGAGTTAGAGGAGGAAGCTGGGTTAGGAGTTAATAGAGTTAGAGGAGGAAGCTGGGTTAGGGTTAATAGAGTTAGAGGAGGAAGCTGGGTTAATAGAGTTAGAGGAGGAAGCTGGGTTAGTAGAGTTAGAGGAAGAAGCTGGGTTAGTAGAGTTAGAGGAGGAAGCTGGGTTAGGGTTAATAGAGTTAGAGGAGGAAGCTGGGTTAGGGTTAGTAGAGTTAGAGGAGGAAGCTGGGTTAGTAGAGTTAGAGGGAAGGAGCGTAGGGTTAATAGAGTTAGAGGAGGAAGCTGGGTTAGTAGAGTTAGAGGAGGAAGCTGCGTTAGGGTTAATAGAGTTAGAGGAGGAAGCTGGGTTAGGGTTAATAGAGTTAGAGGAGGAAGCTGGGTTAGGGTTAATAGAGTTAGAGGAGGAAGCTGGGTTAGGGTTAATAGAGTTAGAGGAGGAAGCTGGGTTAGGGTTAGTAGAGTTAGAGGAGGAAGCTGGGTTAATAGAGTTAGAGGAGGAAGCTGGGTTAGGGTTAATAGAGTTAGAGGAGGAAGCTGGGTTAGGGTTAATAGAGTTAGAGGAGGAAGCTGGGTTAGGGTTAATAGAGGTAGAGGAGGAAGCTGGGTTAGGGTTAATAGAGTTAGAGGAGGCAGCTGGGTTAGGGTTAGTAGAGTTAGAGGAGGAAGCTGGGTTAGGGTTAATAGAGTTAGAGGAGGAAGCTGGGTTAGGGTTAATAGAGTTAGAGGAGGAAGCTGGGGTTAGGGTTAATAGAGTTAGAGGAGGAAGCTGGGTTAGGGTTAATAGAGTTAGAGGAGGAAGCTGGGTTAGGGTTAATAGAGTTAGAGGAGGAAGCTGGGTTAGGGTTAATAGAGTTAGAGGAGGAAGCTGGGTTAGGGTTAATAGAGTTAGAGGAGGAAGCTGGGTTAGGGTTAATAAAGTTAGAGGAGGAAGCTGGGTTAGGGTTAGTAGAGTTAGAGGAGGAAGCTGGGTTAATAGAGTTAGAGGAGGAAGCTGGGTTAGGGTTAATAGAGTTAGAGGAGGAAGCTGGGTTAGGGTTAATAGAGTTAGAGGAGGAAGCTGGGTTAGGGTTAGTAGAGTTAGAGGAGGCAGCTGGGTTAGGGTTAATAGAGTTAGAGGAGGGAAGCTGGAGTTAGGGTTAATAGAGTTAGAGGAGGAAGCTGGGTTAGGGTTAATAGAGTTAGAGGAGGAAGCTGGGTTAGGGTTAGTAGAGTTAGAGGAGGCAGCTGGGTTAGGGTTAATAGAGTTAGAGGAGGAAGCTGGGTTAGGGTTAGTAGAGTTAGAGGAGGAAGCTGGGTTAGGGTTAATAGAGTTAAAGGAGGAAGCTGGGTTAGGGTTAATAGAGTTAGAGGAGGAAGCTGGGTTAGGGTTAATAGAGTTAGAGGATGGAAGCTGGGTTAGGGTTAATAGAGTTAGAGGAGGCAGCTGGGTTAGGGTTAATAGAGTTAGAGGAGGAAAGCTGGGTTAGGGTTATAGAGTTAGAGGAGGAAGCTGGGTTAGGGTTAATAGAGTCAGAGGAGGAAGCTGGGTTAGGGTTAATAGAGTTAGAGGAGGAAGCTGGGTTAGTAGAGTTAGAGGAGGAAGCTGGGTTAGTAGAGTTAGAGGAGGAAGCTGGGTTAGTAGAGTTAGAGGAGGAAGCTGGGTTAGGGTTAATAGAGTTAGAGGAGGAAGCTGGGTTAGGGTTAGTAGAGTTAGAGGAGGAAGCTGGGTTAGTAGAGTTAGAGGAGGAAGCTGCGTTAGGGTTAATAGAGTTAGAGGAGGAAGCTGGGTTAGTAGAGTTAGAGGAGGAAGCTGCGTTAGGGTTAATAGAGTTAGAGGAGGAAGCTGGGTTAGGGTTAATAGAGTTAGAGGAGGAAGCTGGGTTAGGAGTTAATAGAGTTAGAGGAGAAGCTCGGGTTAGGGTTAATAGAGTTAGAGGAGAAGCTGGGGTTAGGGTTAATAGAGTTAGAGGAGGAAGCTGTTAGGGTTAATAGAGTTAGAGGAGGAAGCTGCTAGGGTTAATAAGAGTTAGAGGAGAAGCTGGGTTAGGGTTAATAGAGTTAGAGGAGGAAGCTGGGTTAGGGTTAATAGAGTTAGAGGAGGAAGCTGGAGTTAGGGTTAATAGAGTTAGAGGAGGAGCTTGGTTAGGGTTAGTAGAGTTAGAGGAGGAAGCTGGGTTAGGGTTAATAGAGTTAGAGGGAGGAAGCTGGGTTAGGGGTTAATAGAGTTAGAGGAGGAAGCTGGGTTAGGGTTAATAGAGTTAGAGGAGGAAGCTGGGTTAGGGTTAATAGAGTTAGAGGAGGAAGCTGGGTTAATAGAGTTAGAGGAGGAAGCTGGGTTAGGGTTAATAGAGTTAGAGGAGGAAGCTGGGTTAGGGTTAATAGAGTTAGAGGAGGAAGCTGGGTTAGGGTTAGTAGAGTTAGAGGAGGCAGCTGGGTTAGGGTTAATAGAGTTAGAGGAGGAAGCTGGGTTAGGGTTAATAGAGTTAGAGGAGGAAGCTGGGTTAGGGTTAATAGAGTTAGAGGAGGAAGCTGGGTTAGGAGTGAGTAGAGAGAGATAGAAGTTAGAAGCTGGGTTAGGTTAGTAGATTAGAGGAGGAAGCTGAGTTAGGTTAGTAGAGTTAGAGAGGAAGCTGGGTTAGGTTAATAGATTAGAGGAGAAGCTGGGGTGGGGTTAATAGAGTTAGAGGAGGAAGCTGGGTTAGGGTTAATAGAGTTAGAGAGGCAGCTGGGTTAGGGGTTAATAGAGTTAGAGGAGGAAGCTGGGTTAGGGTTAATAGAGTTAGAGGAGGAAGCTGGGTTAGGGTTAATAGAGTTAGAGGAGGAAGCTGGGTTAGGGTTAATAGAGTTAGAGGAGGAAGCTGGGTTAGTAGAGTTAGAGGAGGAAGCTGGGTTAGTAGAGTTAGAGGAGGAAGCTGGGTTAGTAGAGTTAGAGGAGGAAGCTGGGTTAGGGTTAATAGAGTTAGAGGAGGAAGCTGGGTTAGGGTTAGTAGAGTTAGAGGAGGAAGCTGGGTTAGTAGAGTTAGAGGAGGAAGCTGCGTTAGGGTTAATAGAGTTAGAGGAGGAAGCTGGGTTAGGGTTAATAGAGTTAGAGGAGGAAGCTGGGTTAGGGTTAATAGAGTTAGAGGAGGAAGCTGGGTTAGGGTTAATAGAGTTAGAGGAGGAAGCTAAGTTAAGGGTTAGTAGAGTTAGAGGAGAAGCTGGGTTAATAGAGTTAGAGGAGGAAGCTGGGTTAGGGTTAATAGAGTTAGAGGAGGAAGCTGGGTTAGGGTTAATAGAGTTAGAGGAGGAAGCTGGGTTAGGGTTAGTAGAGTTAGAGGAGGAAGCTGGGTTAGGGTTAGTAGAGTTAGAGGAGGAAGCTGGGTTAGGGTTAATAGAGTTAGAGGAGGAAGCTGCGTTAGGGTTAATAGAGTTAGAGGAGGAAGCTGGGTTAGGGTTAGTAGAGTTAGAGGAGGAAGCTGGGTTAGGGTTAATAGAGTTAGAGGAGGAAGCTGGATTAGGGTTAGAGTTAGAGGAGAAGCTGGGTTAGGGTTAATAGAGTTAGAGGAGGAAGCTGGGTTAGGGTTAATAGAGTTAGAGGAGGAAGCTGGGTTAGGGTTAATAGAGTTAGAGGAAGCTGGGTTAGGGTTAATAGAGTTAGAGGAGGCAGCTGGGTTAGGGTTAATATAGTTAGAGGAGGAAGCTGGGTTAGGGTTAATAGAGTTAGAGGAGGAAGCTGGGTTAGGGTTAATAGAGTTAGAGGAGGAAGCTGGGTTAGGGTTAATAGAGTTAGAGGAGGAAGCTGGGTTAGGGTTAATAGAGTTAGAGGAGGAAGCTGGGTTAGTAGAGTTAGAGGAGGAAGCTGGGTTAGTAGAGTTAGAGGAGGAAGCTGGGTTAGGGTTAATAGAGTTAGAGGAGGAAGCTGGGTTAGGGTTAGTAGAGTTAGAGGAGGAAGCTGGGTTAGTAGAGTTAGAGGAGGAAGCTGGGTTAGGGTTAATAGAGTTAGAGGAGGAAGCTGGGTTAGGGTTAGTAGAGTTAGAGGAGGAAGCTGGGTTAGTAGAGTTAGAGGAGGAAGCTGCGTTATCATCTAACAACTGGTCCAGTCACATACCATACTAACCCTAACCCTAACCCATACCATGCTAACCCTAACCCTAACCCTAACCCATACCATACTAACCCTAACCCATACCATACTAACCCTAACCCTAACCCATACCATGCATCTACCATGCACCCTAACCCTAACCCATACCATACTAACCCTAACCCTAACCCTAACCCCAACCCTAACCCATACCATACTAACCCTAACCATAACCCTAACCCTAACCCATACCATACTAACCCTAACCCTAACCCATACCATACTAACCCTAACCCTAACCCATACCATACTAACCCTAACCCTAACCCCAACCCTAACCCATACCATACTAACCCTAACCCTAACCCATACCATACTAACCCTAACCCTAAACCCTAACCCTAACCTAACCCCAACCCTAACCCCCAACCCTAACCCTAACCCCTAACCCTAACCCCTAACCCTACTAACCCTAACCCTAACCCCAACCCTAACCACTAACCCTAACCCTAACCACTAACCCTAACCCTAACCCCTAACCCTAACCCTAACCCTTAACCCTAAACCCTAACCCTAACCCTACGACATTACCTTCTCCACATACAGAATTGGACAGGGGTGTCCAATTGAGTTTTTATCCCTGTACCCTAACCCTAACATAACCACATTTTGAAATCCACCTAGCCCCCTCCAAAGCACATCGATGGACATCTACGGCCTTCCAGGAGTACAACAAAACAAACCCCAGCTCCCCACGACATTACCTTCTCCACATACAGAATTGGACAGGGGTGTCCAATTGAGCTTTTATCCCTGTACCTAACCCTAACCCTAACATGTACCTAACCCTAACTCTAACCCTAAACCCTAACCCTAACCTAACCTTAACCCTAACCCCTAACCCTAACCACATTTTGAAATCCACCTAGCCCCCCCCAAAGCATATTGATGGATATCTACGGCCTCCCAGGAGTACAACAAAACAAACCCCAGCTCCCCAAGACATTACCTTCTCCACATACAGAATTGGACAGGGGTGTCCAATTGAGTTTTTATCCCTGTACCTAACCAAATTTGGAAATCCACCTAGCCCCCTCCAAAGCACATCGATGGACATCTACGGCCTCCCAGGAGTACAACAAAACAAACCCCAGCTCCCCACGACATTACCTTCTCCACATACAGAATTGGACAGGGGTGTCCGATGGAGTTTTTATCCCTGTACCTAACCCTAACCCTAACCCTAACCTGTACCTAACCCTAACTCTAAACCCTAACCCTAACCCCAACCCCTAACCCCTAACCCTAACCACATTTTGAAATCCACCTAGCCCCCCCAAAGCATATTGATGGATATCTACGGCCTCCCAGGAGTACAACAAAACAAACCCCAGCTCCCCAAGACATTACCTTCTCCACATACAGAATTGGACAGGGGTGTCCGATGGAGTTTTTATCCCTTTACCTATGTGCAAAAAACATAACCACATTTTGAAATCCACCTAGCCCCCTCCAAAGCACATTGATGGATATCTACGGCCTCCCAGGAGTACAACAAAACAAACCCCAGCTCCCCACGACATTACCTTCTCCACATACAGAATCCAGGCTCTGTCGTAGCCGGCCGCGACCGGGAGACCCATGCGACGGCGCACAATTCGTCCAGGGTAGGGGAGAGAATGGCAGGCAGGGATGTAGCTCAGTTGGTAGAGCATGGCGTTTGCAACGCCAGGGTTGTGGGTTTGATTCCCACGGGGGGCCAGTATGAAAAAATAAAAAAAATAATGAATGCACTCACTAACTGTAAGTCGCTCTGGATAAGAGCGTCTGCTAAATGACTAAAAATGTAAATGTAAAAAAAATCTGAAAGGCGCTCTCCAAACAGGTCAGGGACAAAGTTGTGGAGAAGTACAGATCAGGGTGTCAGTTTGGCACCGATGTGGATGTGATGAGGAGTCAGGCGCAGGACACAGAGGTTTAGTCCAACAAACTTTACTATAGTTAAGTGAACAATAATCACTACACGACCTCGAAATACAGAGGCGAGAACAGTACGCAACATGCGTAAAACAAAACATGTAGAGCGCAAAACACGCAGCTCAAACGACACGCGGACAGAAGAACCCACCTAAACCAGACCAAGCAGCGTGTCCAGGAGCCATCGCTGGCAGATCTCCGTGGCAGCTTCGACTGGGTCAAGCCCATTGAGGAGCTGAATGGCGAGAGGTGGAAACAGATGAGCGAGAATTGGGCGAGAATGATGGAGACCTGGTCCACGGGGAGGAGAGACCCCCAGAAAATTTTTAGGGGGGGGCTCACGACGTCGGGGCAGCAGGTGTACGGGATAGAGTGGTGCAGAAGGTTGGCAGAGGAGGCCGCCAGGTTACGGGGGCCACTGGTCAAAGAGGGGATGGAAGGTGGAGAGGCACGGCGAGAGGTACTGGGGTGTGTTACCAGTCCGGTCCGGCCCGTTCCAGATCCCGGTGTAGGACCAGTGGTGTGTGTTCCCAGTACGGTCCGGCCTGTTCCTGCCACTCGCACCAAGCCTACGGGGTGCGTCGCCAGCCCAGCCCGGCCTGTCCCTGCTCCACGCACAAAGCCTACGGTGTGCGTCGCCAGCCCAGCCCGGCCTGTCCCTGCTCCACGCACAAAGCCCACGGTGTGCGTCGCCAGCCCAGCCCGGCCTGTCCCTGCTCCACGCACCAAACCTACGGTGTGCGTCGCCAGCTCGGCCCGGCCTGTTCCTGCCACTCGCACCAAACCTACGGTGCGAGTCGCCAGCCCGGCCCGGCCTGTTCCTGCCACTCGCACCAAACCTACGGTGCGAGTCGCCAGCCCGGCCCAGCCCGTTCCTGCCACTCGCACCAAGTCAGGGGTACGAGTCGTCAGCCTGGTTCAGCCCGTTCCTGCTACTCGCACCAAGCCCGGGGTGCGAGTCGTCAGCCAGGTCCGGCCCGTCGCTGCTCCACGCACCAAGCCAAGGGGGCGCATCGTCAGCCAGGTCCGGTCCGTTCCTGCCTCACGCGCCAAGCCAGGGGGTGCGCGTCGTCAGCCTGGTCCAGCCCGTTCCTGCTACTGCACCAAGCCAGGGAGCGAGTCGTCAGTCCGGCACAACCCGTGCCTGAGTCATCGGTGCCAATTCAGGTACCGCTCAACTGCTCCACTAAGGAGCTGAAGCCTACCGCTCCTGCTACGTCCAGTCCAGCTCCAGCCAGCAGGGCCAGACCGGACCAGGGGCGCTATGGGGGGTTTGTTGAAGGGTTTTGGTCAAGCCCGAGCCGGAACCGCCGCCGAGGAGGTATGCCCACCCAGCCCTCCCGTTTTGCTCTTTTGAGCGCGGTCGCAGTCCGCGCCCTTAGGGGGTACTGTCACGCTCTGGCTCCGGGACTCTGTATGTTGAGCCAGGGTGTGTTCGTTCTGTGTGGGTTGTTTCTATGTTGGGTGTTCTAGGTTGTTGTTTTCTGTGTTGGCCTAAGTGACTCCCAATCAGAGGCAACAAGTGTCAGCTGGTTGTCTCTGATTGGGAGCCATATTTAAACTGTCTGTTTTCACTTTGTGTTTGTGGGTTCTTGTTTCGAGTTGGTTGTGTTATACCACGTACTGTCACGTTTCCGTCTTTTGTTATTTTGTTTCGATTAATAAATGAGTATGTTTGCCTGCAACGCTGCGCCTTGGTCTACTCACTCATACGACGATCGTGACACAGGGTTGGGTTATAAAAATATATCAGAAACGTTGAACATCCCACGGAGCACCATTAAATCCATTATATAAAAATGGAAAGAATATGGCACCACAACAAACCTGCCAAGAGAGGGCCGCCCACCAAAAATCACAGACCAGGCAAGGAGGGCATTAATCAGAGAGGCAACAGAGACCAAAGATAACCCTGAAGGAGCTGCAAAGCTCCACAGCGGAGATTGGAGTATCTGTCCATAGGACCACTTTAAGCTGTACACTCCACTGAGCTGGGCTTTACGGAAGAGTGGCCAGAAAAAATACATTGCCTAAAGAAAAAAATAAGCAAACATGTTTGGTGTTCGCCAAAAGCCATGTGGGAGACTCCCCAAACATATGGAAGAAGGTACTCTGGTCAGATGAGACTAAAATTGAGCTTTTTGGCCATCAAGGAAAACGCTATGTCTGGCGCAAACCCAACACCTCTCATCACCCCGAGAACACTATCCCCACAGTGAAGCATGGTGGTGGCAGCATCATACTGTGGGGATGTTTTTCATCAGCAGGGACTGGGAAACTGGTCAGAATTGAAGGAATGATGGATGACGCTAAATACAGGGAAATTCTTGAGGGAAACCTGTTTCAGTCTTCCAGAGATTTGAGACTGGGACGGAGGTTCACCTTTCAGCTGGACAATGACCCTAAGTATACTACCAAAGCAACACTCGAGTGGTTTAAGGGGAAACATTTAAATGTCTTGGAATGGCCTAGTCAAAGCCCAGACCTCAATCCAATTGAGAATCTGTGGTATGACTTAAAGATTGCTGTACACCAGCGGAACCCATCCAACTTGAAGGAGCTGGAGCAGTTTTGCCTTGAAGAATGGGCAAAAATCCCAGTGGCTAGATGTGCCAAGCTTATAGAGACATACCCCAAAAGACTTGCAGCTGTAATTGCTGCAAAAGTATTGACTTTGTCTTTGTATGGAATAATTTTAATTGACCACTGTTGTCTATGTATGGGATAACTTTAATAGGATGCTGTTGTACATGTATGGAATAATTTTAATAGGACGTGGTTGTCTATATATGGAATAATTTTAATTGACCCCTGTTGTCTGTATATGGAATAACTTTAATAATAGACCCCTGTTGTCTGTATATGGAATAACTTTAATAATAGACCCCTGTTGTCTGTATATGGAATAACTTTAATAGACCCCTGTTGTCTGTATATGGAATAACTTTAATAGACCCCTGTTGTCTGTATATGGAATAACTTTAATAGACCCCTGTTGTCTGTATATGGAATAACTTTAATAGACCCCTGTTGTCTGTATATGGAATAACTTTAATAGACCCCTGTTGTCTGTATATGGAATAACTTTAATAGACCCCTGTTGTCTGTATATGGAATAACTTTAATAGACCCCTGTTGTCTGTATATGGAATAACTTTAATAGACCCCTGTTGTCTGTATATGGAATAACTTTAATAGACCCCTGTTGTCTGTATATGGAATAACTTTAATAGACCCCTGTTGTCTGTATATGGAATAACTTTAATAGACCCCTGTTGTCTGTATATGGAATAACTTTAATAGACCCCTGTTGTCTGTATTTTTACATTTTACATTTTAGTCATTTAGCAGACGCTCTTAACCAGAGCGACTTACAGGAGCAATTAGGGTCAAGTGCCTTGCTCAAGGGCACATTAACGTCATTTAGCAGACGCTCTTAGCCAGAGCGACTCACAAATTGGTACGTTCACCCCTATAGCCAGTGGGATAACCACTTTACAATTTGGGGGGGTTAGAAGGATTACTTTATCCTATCCCAGGTATTCCTTAAAGAGGTGGGGTTTCAAATGTCTCCGGAAGGTGGTGAGTGACTCCGCTGTCCTGGCGTCGTGAGGGAGCTTGTTCCACCATTGGGGTGCCAGAGCAGCAAACAGTTTTGACTGGGCTGAGCGGGAGCTATGCTTCCGCAGAGGAAGGGGAGCCAGCAGGCCAGAGGTGGATGAACGCAATGCCCTCGTTTGGGTGTAGGGACTGATCAGAGCCTGAAGGTACAGAGGTGCCGTTCCCCTCACAGCTCCATAGGCAAGCACCATGGTCTTGTAGCGGATGCGAGCTTCAACTGGAAGCCAGTGGAGTGTGCGGAGGAGGGGGGTGACGTGAGAGAACTTGGGAAGGTTGAACACCAGACGGGCTGCGGCATTCTGGATGAGTTGTAGGGGTTTAATGGCACAGGCAGGGAGGCCAGCCAACAGCGAGTTGCAGTAGTCCAGACGGGAGATGTATATGGAATAACTTTAATAGACCCCTGTTGTCTGTATATGGAATAACTTTAATAGACCCCTGTTGTCTGTATATGGAATAACTTTAATAGACCCCTGTTGTCTGTATATGGAATAACTTTAATAGACCCCTGTTGTCTGTATATGGAATAACTTTAATAGACCCCTGTTGTCTACGTATGAAGATTCCAACAAGAGGTTGTCTGCCCCAACTCCAGGAGGTCTCTAAGGAGGTTGTCTGCCCCAACTCCAGGGGGTCTCTAAGGAGGTTGTCTGCCCCAACTCCAGGGGGTCTCTAAGGAGGTTGTTGGACAACTAGTCTAGCAACTCATTCATCCTGCTTTTGTGTCTTTGCACAAACCTTGTTTTAAATATGACAGTATTTCTAAATCCCATTAAAGAGAACATGGGTTGACCTTTGAATGTTTCACTATGGATGGAGTTTTCTAATGTTTGGCTTCATGCTCTTCCAAGCAGCAGCTGTGTTTAATGAAGTGTGGGACCTTGTCTATTCTCTAGCAACAATTCAGACAATTACATCATTTCACAAAATCCATGTCATAACAGACTAAAACATTGTCATGAGACTAAAGAACTGAAATCATTGAGTGTCTTAAAGAGTAATCACTGACACAGACAAAGCTCTGTACATTAACATAACTGCCTCTGTTCAATCTAAAAAGAGAGAAGAGGTGGTGTCTCCTGCCATGCCAGTCCTGTTGCATACAGAGTTTAGCACATGGTCAGTTGACAGATACAGAGCAGATGGAAGTGTCATTGTTAGTTGACAGACACAGAGCAGATGGAAGTGTCATTGTTAGTTGACAGATACAGAGCAGATGGAAGTGTCATTGTTAGTTGACAGATACAGAGCAGATGGAAGTGTCATTGTTAGTTGACAGACACAGAGCAGATGGAAGTGTCATTGTTAGTTGACAGATACAGAGCAGATGGAAGTGTCATTGTTAGTTGACAGATACAGAGCAGATGGAAGTGTCATTGTTAGTTGGCAGATACAGAGCAGATGGAAGTGTCATTGTTAGTTGACAGATACAGAGCAGATGGAAGTGTCATTGTTAGTTGGCAGATACAGAGCAGATGGAAGTGTCATTGTTAGTTGGCAGACACAGAGCAGATGGAAGTGTCATTGTTAGTTGACAGATACAGAGCAGATGGAAGTGTCATTGTTAGTTGACAGACACAGAGCAGATGGAAGTGTCATTGTTAGTTGGCAGATACAGAGGAGATGGAAGTGTCATTGTTAGTTGGCAGATACAGAGCAGATGGAAGTGTCATTGTTAGTTGACAGATACAGAGCAGATGGAAGTGTCATTGTTAGTTGACAGATACAGAGCAGATGGAAGTGTCATTGTTAGTTGGCAGATACAGAGCAGATGGAAGTGTCATTGTTAGTTGGCAGATACAGAGCAGATGGAAGTGTCATTGTTAGTTGACAGATACAGAGCAGATGGAAGTGTCATTGTTAGTTGGCAGATACAGAGCAGATGGAAGTGTCATTGTTAGTTGACAGATACAGAGCAGATGGAAGTGTCATTGTTAGTTGACAGACACAGAGCAGATGGAAGTGTATGAGTTGACAGATACAGAGCAGATGGAAGTGTCATTGTTAGTTGGCAGATACAGAGCAGATGGAAGTGTCATTGTTAGTTGACAGATACAGAGGAGATGGAAGTGTCATTGTTAGTTGACAGATACAGAGCAGATGGAAGTGTCATTGTTAGTTGACAGATACAGAGCAGATGGAAGTGTCATTGTTAGTTGACAGATACAGAGCAGATGGAAGTGTCATTGTTAGTTGACAGATACAGAGCAGATGGAAGTGTCATTGTTAGTTGACAGATACAGAGCAGATGGAAGTGTCATTGTTAGTTGACAGATACAGAGCAGATGGAAGTGTCATTGTTAGTTGGCAGATACAGAGCAGATGGAAGTGTCATTGTTAGTTGACAGATACAGAGCAGATGGAAGTGTCATTGTTAGTTGACAGATACAGAGCAGATAGAAGTGTCATGGTCAGTTGGCAGACACTGAAGGCAGGTTAATATAACTCTTCATGGGGGGTAGTGGTTTGATCTTGCGTCCGGCCCAGCCGCCTTTCCTCTTCCACAAGCCGCTGGAGGGCCGGATGCCGAGCCAACGGTTCCTGCCAGCTTTACCAATGATCCGTTTGTTGTGATCGATGTTGGACACCCGTCCCACTGTTGCCATGCATGTCTCAATCACCTGGAAACAGAAGACAACAGCTGGTGAACTGCAGTCAGAGCATCAGCTTCTAGAATCTAGATCTGGTGAGGTGCAGTCAGAGCATCAGCTTCTAGAATCTAGATCTGGTGAGGTGCAGTCAGAGCATCAGCTTCTAGAATCTAGATCTGGTGAGGTGCAGTCAGAGCATCAGCTTCTAGAATCTAGATCTGGTGAGGTGCAGTCAGAGCATCAGCTTCTAGAATCTAGATCTGTGAGGTGCAGTCAGAGCATCAGCTTCTAGAATCTAGATCTGGTGAGGTGCAGTCAGAGCATCAGCTTCTAGAATCTAGATCTGGTGAGGTGCAGTCAGAGCATCAGCTTCTAGAATCTAGATCTGGTGAGGTGCAGTTAGTAAACAGATCTAGATGGTCAAACCATTTAAAATCATCATCATACAGGCCCCTAAAATCATTGACAGGTAGCACCATTGATATATGACATCAGTAATTGTCTTAAAATAAATACGTTCATATTATTTTGAAAGAATATCAGTCAAATAAGGGAGGCACCAGATAATATGGTCTGAATGTGGACACAGTGGAAGGATAAGATACATTTTAATACAATGTGTAGATGCAACAAACGTTGATCCGATAGTGATTGGATCTTAATGATCAGATGACGAAACTCACGGTAAAGTGTAAATGAGACTATGGACAGACAAACCAGAGGACAACAGTTATAGAATATATAACAGTTATATTACCTGAATTTGCTGTTTAGATGGCAGCTGTACAATCGCTGTTCCGTTGACTTTACGAAGTAACACTCCACTCGTACCTTCAACAACCACAATAAAACTGTTTCAATAGTGATCAGACTTAATAATATCATTTCTCAATAGTGATCAGACTCAATAATATCATTTCTCAATAGTGATCAGACTCAATAATATCATTTCTCAATAGTGATCAGACTCAATAATATCATTTCTCAATAGTGATCAGACTCAATAATATCATTTCTCAATAGTGATCAGACTCAATAATATCATTTCTCAATAGTGATCAGACTCAATAATATCATTTCTCAATAGTGATCAGACTCAATAATATCATTTCTCAATAGTGATCAGACTCAATAATATCATTTCTCAATAGTGATCAGACTCAATAATATCATTTCTCAATAGTGATCAGACTCAATATCATTTCTCAATAGTGATCAGACTCAATAATATCATTTCTCAATAGTGATCAGACTCAATAATATCATTTCTCAATAGTGATCAGACTCAATAATATCATTTCTCAATAGTGATCAGACTCAATATCATTTCTCAATAGTGATCAGACTCAATATCATTTCTCAATAGTGATCAGACTCAATAATATCATTTCTCAATAGTGATCAGACTCAATAATATCATTTCTCAATAGTGATCAGACTCAATAATATCATTTCTCAATAGTGATCAGACTCAATATCATTTCTCAATAGTGATCAGACTCAATAATATCATTTCTCAATAGTGATCAGACTCAATATCATTTCTCAATAGTGATCAGACTCAATAATATCATTTCTCAATAGTGATCCAGACTCAATAATATCATTTCTCAATAGTGATCAGACTCCAATAATATCATTTCTCAATAGTGATCAGACTCAAATATCATTTCTCAATAGTGATCAGACTCAATAATATCATTTCTCAATAGTGATCAGACTCAATATCATTTCTCAATAGTGATCAGACTCAATAATATCATTTCTCAATAGTGATCAGACTCAATATCATTTCTCAATAGTGATCAGACTCAATAATATCATTTCTCAATAGTGATCAGACTCAATAATATCATTTCTCAATAGTGATCAGACTCAATAATATCATTTCTCAATAGTGATCAGACTCAATATCATTTCTCAATAGTGATCAGACTCAATAATATCATTTCTCAATAGTGATCAGACTCAATAATATCATTTCTCAATAGTGATCAGACTCAATATCATTTCTCAATAGTGATCAGACTCAATATCATTTCTCAATAGTGATCAGACTCAAAATATCATTTCTCAATAGTGATCAGACTCAATAATATCATTTCTCAATAGTGATCAGACTCAATAATATCATTTCTCAATAGTGATCAGACTCAATAATATCATTTCTCAATAGTGATCAGACTCAATAATATCATTTCTCAATAGTGATCAGACTCAATAATATCATTTCTCAATAGTGATCAGACTCAATAATATCATTTCTCAATAGTGATCAGACTCAATAATATCATTTCTCAATAGTGATCAGACTCAATAATATCATTTCTCAATAGTGATCAGACTCAAAATATCATTTCTCAATAGTGATCAGACTCAAAATATCATTTCTCAATAGTGATCAGACTCAATATCATTTCTCAATAGTGATCAGACTCAATAATATCATTTCTCAATAGTGATCAGACTCAATATCATTTCTCAATAGTGATCAGACTCAATAATATCATTTCTCAATAGTGATCAGACTCAATAATATCATTTCTCAATAGTGATCAGACTCAATAATATCATTTCTCAATAGTGATCAGACTCAAAATATCATTTCTCAATAGTGATCAGACTCAATAATATCATTTCTCAATAGTGATCAGACTCAAAATATCATTTCTCAATAGTGATCGGACTCAATAATATCATTTCTCAATAGTGATCAGACTCAATAATATCATTTCTCAATAGTGATCAGACTCAATAATATCATTTCTCAATAGTGATCAGACTCAATAATATCATTTCTCAATAGTGATCAGACTCAATAATATCATTTCTCAATAGTGATCAGACTCAATATCATTTCTCAATAGTGATCAGACTCAATAATATCATTTCTCAATAGTGATCAGACTCAATATCATTTCTCAATAGTGATCAGACTCAATAATATCATTTCTCAATAGTGATCAGACTCAATAATATCATTTCTCAATAGTGATCAGACTCAATAATATCATTTCTCAATAGTGATCAGACTCAAATATCATTTCTCAATAGTGATCAGACTCAACAATATCATTTCTCAATAGTGATCAGACTCAATAATATCATTTCTCAATAGTGATCAGACTCAAATATCATTTCTCAATAGTGATCAGACTCAAAATATCATTTCTCAATAGTGATCAGACTCAATAATATCATTTCTCAATAGTGATCAGACTCAATAATATCATTTCTCAATAGTGATCAGACTCAATAATATCATTTCTCAATAGTGATCAGACTCAATAATATCATTTCTCAATAGTGATCAGACTCAATAATATCATTTCTCAATAGTGATCAGACTCAATAATATCATTTCTCAATAGTGATCAGACTCAAAATATCATTTCTCAATAGTGATCAGACTCAAAATATCATTTCTCAATAGTGATCAGACTCAAATATCATTTCTCAATAGTGATCAGACTCAATAATATCATTTCTCAATAGTGATCAGACTCAATATCATTTCTCAATAGTGATCAGACTCAATAATATCATTTCTCAATAGTGATCAGACTCAATATCATTTCTCAATAGTGATCAGACTCAATAATATCATTTCTCAATAGTGATCGGACTCAATAATATCATTTCTCAATAGTGATCAGACTCAATATCATTTCTCAATAGTGATCAGACTCAATAATATCATTTCTCAATAGTGATCAGACTCAATAATATCATTTCTCAATAGTGATCAGACTCAATAATATCATTTCTCAATAGTGATCAGACTCAATATCATTTCTCAATAGTGATCAGACTCAATATCATTTCTCAATAGTGATCAGACTCAATAATATCATTTCTCAATAGTGATCAGACTCAATAATATCATTTCTCAATAGTGATCAGACTCAATAACATCATTTCTCAATAGTGATCAGACTCAATATCATTTCTCAATAGTGATCAGACTCAATAATATCATTTCTCAATAGTGATCAGACTCAATATCATTTCTCAATAGTGATCAGACTCAATAATATCATTTCTCAATAGTGATCAGACTCAATAATATCATTTCTCAATAGTGATCAGACTCAATATCATTTCTCAATAGTGATCAGACTCAATAATATCATTTCTCAATAGTGATCAGACTCAATAATATCATTTCTCAATAGTGATCAGACTCAATAATATCATTTCTCAATAGTGATCAGACTCAATAATATCATTTCTCAATAGTGATCAGACTCAATATCATTTCTCAATAGTGATCAGACTAAAAAACTAATTACTATTGTTATTCCACTTCTAATGTATGACATGGAGATTGTTTGTTAAGCTGCAGCACGGATAGGGGTTAGAGGTCAGGGGTGAAGGTTACCTGCAGCACGGATAGGGGTTAGAGGTCAGGGGTAAAGGTTACCTGCAGCACGGATAGGGGTCAGGGGTTAGAGGTCAGGGGTAAAGGTTACCTGCAGCACGGATAGGGGTTAGAGGTCAGGGGTAAAGGTTACCTGCAGCACGGATAGGGGTTAGAGGTCAGGGGTAAAAGTTACCTGCAGCACGGATAGGGGTTAGAGGTCAGGGGTAAAGGTTACCTGCAGCACGGATAGGGTTAGAGGTCAGGGGTAAAGGTTACCTGCAGCACGGATAGGGGTTAGAGGTCAGGGGTAAAGGTTACCTGCAGCACGGATAGGGGTTAGAGGTCAGGGGTAAAGGTTACCTGCAGCACGGATAGGGGTTAGAGGTCAGGGGTAAAGGTTACCTGCAGCACGGATAGGGGTTAGAGGTCAGGGGGTAAAGGTTACCTGCAGCACGGATAGGGTTAGAGGTCAGGGTAAAGGTTACCTGCAGCACGGATAGGGGTTAGAGGTCAGGGGTAAAGGTTACCTGCAGCACGGATAGGGTTAGAGGTCAGGGGTAAGGTTACCTGCAGCACGGATAGGAGTCAGGGGTTAGAGGTCAGGGGTAAAGGTTACCTACACACGGATAGGGGTTAGAGGTCAGGGGTAAAGGTTACCTGCAGCACGGATAGGGTTAGGGGTTAGAGGTCAGGGGTAAAGGTTACCTGCAGCACGGATAGGGGTTAGAGGTCAGGGGTAAGGTTACCTGCAGCACGGATAGGGGTTAGAGGTCAGGGGTAAAGGTTACCTGCAGCACGGATAGGGGTTAGAGGTCAGGGGTAAAGGTTACCTGCAGCACGGATAGGGGTCAGGGGTTAGAGGTCAGGGGTAAAGGTTACCTGCAGCACGGATAGGGGTTAGAGGTCAGGGGTAAAGGTTACCTGCAGCACGGATAGGGGTTAGAGGTCAGGGGTAAAGGTTACCTGCAGCACGGATAGGGGTTAGAGGTCAGGGGTAAAGGTTACCTGCAGCACGGATAGGGGTTAGAGGTCAGGGGTAAAGGTTACCTGCAGCACGGATAGGGGTTAGAGGTCAGGGGTAAAGGTTACCTGCAGCACGGATAGGGGTCAGGGGTTAGAGGTAAAGGTTACCTGCAGCACGGATAGGGGTTAGAGGTCAGGGGTAAAGGTTACCTGCAGCACGGATAGGGGTTAGAGGTCAGGGGTAAAGGTTACCTGCAGCACGGATAGGGGTTAGAGGTCAGGGGTAAAGGTTACCTGCAGCACGGATAGGGGTTAGGGGTTAGAGGTCAGGGGTAAAGGTTACCTGCAGCACGGATAGGGGTTAGAGGTTAGAGGTCAGGGGTAAAGGTTACCTGCAGCACGGATAGGGGTTAGGGGTTAGAGGTCAGGGGTAAAGGTTACCTGCAGCACGGATAGGGGTTAGAGGTCAGGGGTAAAGGTTACCTGCAGCACGGATAGGGGTTAGAGGTCAGGGGTAAAGGTTACCTGCAGCACGGATAGGGGTCAGGGTTAGAGGTCAGGGGTAAAGGTTACCTGCAGCACGGATAGGAGTCAGGGTTAGAGGTCAGGGGTAAGGTTACCTGCAGCACGGATAGGGGTTAGAGGTCAGGGTAAAGGTTACCTGCAGCACGGATAGGGGTCAGGGGTTAGAGGTCAGGGGTAAAGGTTACCTGCAGCACGGATAGGGGTTAGAGGTCAGGGGTAAAGGTTACCTGCAGCACGGATAGGGGTTAGAGGTCAGGGGTAAAGGTTACCTGCAGCACGGATAGGAGTCAGGGGTTAGAGGTCAGGGGTAAAGGTTACCTGCAGCACGGATAGGGGTCAGGGGTTAGAGGTCAGGGGTAAAGGTTACCTGCAGCACGGATAGGGGTTAGAGGTCAGGGGTAAAGGTTACCTGCAGCACGGATAGGGGTCAGGGGTTAGAGGTCAGGGGTAAAGGTTACCTGCAGCACGGATAGGGGTTAGAGGTCAGGGGTAAAGGTTACCTGCAGCACGGATAGGGGTCAGGGGTTAGAGGTCAGGGGTAAAGGTTACCTGCAGCACGGATAGGAGTCAGGGGTTAGAGGTCAGGGGTAAAGGTTACCTGCAGCACGGATAGGAGTTAGAGGTCAGGGGTAAAGGTTACCTGCAGCACGGATAGGGGTTAGGGGTTAGAGGTCAGGGGTGAAGGTTACCTGCAGCACGGATAGGAGTCAGGGGTTAGAGGTCAGGGGTAAAGGTTACCTGCGCACGGATAGGAGTTAGAGGTCAGGGTAAAGGTTACCTGCAGCAAGGATAGGGGTTAGAGGTCAGGGGTAAAGGTTACCTGCAGCACGGATAGGGGTCAGGGGTTAGAGGTCGAGGGTAAAGGTTACCTGCAGCACGGATAGGGGTTAGGGGTTAGAGGTCAGGGGTAAAGGTTACCTGCAGCACGGATAGGGGTTAGAGGTCAGGGGTAAAGGTTACCTGCAGCACGGATAGAGGTCAGGGTTAGAGGTCAGGGGTAAAGGTTACCTGCAGCACGGATAGGGTAGGGTTAGAGGTCAGGGGTAAAGGTTACCTGCAGCACGGATAGGGGGTTAGAGGTCAGGGGTAAAGGTTACCTGCAGCACGGATAGGGGTTAGAGGTCAGGGGTAAAGTTACCTGCAGCACGGATAGGGGTTAGAGGTCAGGGGTAAAGGTTACCTGCAGCACGGATAGGGGTGGGTTAGAGGTCAGGGGTAAAGGTTACCTGCAGCACGGATAGGGGTAGGGTTAGAGGTCAGGGTAAAGGTTACCTGCAGCACGGATAGGAGGGTTAGAGGTCAGGGGTAAAGGTTACCTGCAGCACGGATAGGGTCAGGGTTAGAGGTCAGGGTAAAGGTTACCTGCAGCACGGATAGGGGGTTAGAGGTCAGGGTAAAGGTTACCTGCAGCACGGATAGGGGTTAGAGGTCAGGGGTAAAGGTTACCTGCGCACGGATAGGGGTTAGAGGTCAGGGGTAAAGGTTACCTGCAGCACGGATAGGGGTTAGAGGTCAGGGGTAAAGGTTACCTGCAGCACGGATAGGGGTTAGAGGTCAGGGGTAAAGGTTACCTGCAGCACGGATAGGGGTTAGAGGTCAGGGTAAAGGTTACCTGCAGCACGGATAGGGGTTAGGGGTCAGGGGTAAAGGTTACCTGCAGCACGGATAGGGGTTAGAGGTCAGGGTAAAGGTTACCTGCAGCACGGATAGGGGTTAGAGGTCAGGGGTAAAGGTTACCTGCAGCACGGATAGGGGGTTAGAGGTCAGGGGTAAAGGTTACCTGCAGCACGGATAGGGGGGTTAGAGGTCAGGGGTAAAGGTTACCTGCAGCACGGATAGGGGGTTAGAGGTCAGGGGTAAAGGTTACCTGCAGCACGGATAGGGGTTAGGGAGGGTCAGGGTAAAGGTTACCTGCAGCACGGATAGGGGTTAGTAGAGGTCAGGGGTAAAGGTTACCTGCAGCACGGATAGGGGTTAGGGTTAGAGGTCAGGGGTAAAGGTTACCTGCAGCACGGATAGGGGTTAGAGGTCAGGGGTAAAGGTTACCTGCAGCACGGATAGGGGTTAGAGGTCAGGGGTAAAGGTTACCTGCAGCACGGATAGGGGTTAGAGGTCAGGGGTAAGGTTACCTGCAGCACGGATAGGGGTTAGAGGTCAGGGGTAAAGGTTACCTGCAGCACGGATAGGGGTTAGAGGTCAGGGTAAAGGTTACCTGCAGCACGGATAGGGAGTTAGAGGTCAGGGGTAAAGGTTACCTGCAGCACGGATAGGGGTTAGAGGTCAGGGTAAAGGTTACCTGCAGCACGGATAGGGGTTAGAGGTCAGGGGTAAAGGTTACCTGCAGCACGGATGGGGTTAGAGGTCAGGGGTAAAGGTTACCTGCAGCACGGATAGGGGTCGGGTTAGAGGTCAGGGGTAAAGGTTACCTGCAGCACGGATAGGGGTTAGAGGTCAGGGTAAAGGTTACCTGCAGCACGGATAGGTAGGGGTTAGAGGTCAGGGGTAAAGGTTACCTGCAGCACGGATAGGGTTAGAGGTTAGAGGTCAGGGGTAAAGGTTACCTGCAGCACGGATAGGGGTTAGAGGTTAGAGGTCAGGGGTAAAGGTTACCTGCAGCACGGATAGGGGTCAGGGGTTAGAGGTCAGGGGTAAAGGTTACCTGCAGCACGGATAGGGGTTAGAGGTCAGGGGTAAAGGTTACCTGCAGCACGGATAGGGGTTAGGGGTTAGAGGTCAGGGGTAAAGGTTACCTGCAGCACGGATAGGGGTTAGGGGTTAGAGGTCAGGGGTAAAGGTTACCTGCAGCACGGATAGGGGGTTAGAGGTCAGGGTAAAGGTTACCTGCAGCACGGATAGGAGCAGGGGTTAGAGGTCAGGGTAAAGGTTACCTGCAGCACGGATAGGGGTTAGAGGTCAGGGGTAAAGGTTACCTGCAGCACGGATAGGGGTTAGAGGTCAGGGTAAAGGTTACCTGCAGCACGGATAGGGGTTAGAGGTCAGGGGTAAAGGTTACCTGCAGCACGGATAGGGGTTAGGGGTTAGAGGTCAGGGGTAAAGGTTACCTGCAGCACGGATAGGGGTTAGGGGTTAGAGGTCAGGGGTAAAGGTTACCTGCAGCACGGATAGGGGTTAGAGGTCAGGGGTAAAGGTTACCTGCAGCACGGATAGGGGTTAGAGGTCAGGGGTAAAGGTTACCTGCAGCACGGATAGGGGTTAGGGGTTAGAGGTCAGGGGTAAAGGTTACCTGCAGCATGGATAGGGGTTAGAGGTCGGGGGTTAGGGGTAAAGGTTACCTGCAGCACGGATAGGGGTTAGAGGTCAGGGGTAAAGGTTACCTGCAGCACGGATAGAGGTTAGAGGTCAGGGGTAAAGGTTACCTGCAGCACGGATAGGGGTTAGAGGTCAGGGGTAAAGGTTACCTGCAGCACGGATAGGGGTTAGAGGTCAGGGGTAAAGGTTACCTGCAGCACGGATAGGGGTCAGGGTTAGAGGTCAGGGGTAAAGGTTACCTGCAGCACGGATAGGGGTTAGAGGTCAGGGTAAGGTTACCTGCAGCACGGATAGGGGTTAGAGGTCAGGGGTAAAGGTTACCTGCAGCACGGATAGAGGGTTAGAGGTCAGGGGTAAAGGTTACCTGCAGCACGGATAGAGGTTAGAGGTCAGGGGTAAAGGTTACCTGCAGCACGGATAGGGGGAGGTTAGAGGTCAGGGGTAAAGGTTACCTGCAGCACGGATAGGGGTTAGAGGTCAGGGGTAAAGGTTACCTGCAGCACGGATAGGGGTCAGGGTTAGAGGTCAGGGGTAAAGGTTACCTGCAGCACGGATAGGGGTTAGAGGTCAGGGGTAAAGGTTACCTGCAGCACGGATAGGGGTTAGGGGTCAGGGGTAAAGGTTACCTGCAGCACGGATAGGGGTTAGAGGTCAGGGGTAAAGGTTACCTGCAGCACGGATAGGGGTCAGGGGTTAGAGGTCAGGGGTAAAGGTTACCTGCAGCACGGATAGGGGTTAGAGGTCAGGGGTAAAGGTTACCTGCAGCACGGATAGGAGTCAGGGGTTAGAGGTCAGGGGTAAAGGTTACCTGCAGCACGGATAGGGGTCAGGGGTTAGAGGTCAGGGGTAAAGGTTACCTGCAACACGGATAGGGGTTAGAGGTCAGGGGTAAAAGCACGGATAGAGGTTAGAGGTCAGTGGTGAAGGTTACCTGCAGCACGGATGTAGGTGGCTCCTTTCCCAGGATACAGTTCCAGGTTGTTGACCAGAGTTCCAACAGGAAGAGCTCCCAGGGGGAACGAGTCTCCTTCTTTAGCTGAAACTGGAGAGGACATCATGACAGAAACATTACAATATTATACAGACATACATTACACATTAGACAGGAGACAACAGATCCATTATAACAGACTTGAGACAGCTCCATTATCTTGTGGAGAGGACAGGTGGGTTAGAGACAGCTCCATTATCTTTTGGAGAGGACAGGTGGGTTAGAGACAGCTCCATTATCTTGTGGAGAGGACAGGTGGGTTAGAGACAGCTCCATTATCTTTTGGAGAGGACAGGTGGGTTAGAGACAGCTCCATTATCTTGTGGAGAGGACAGGTGGGTTAGAGACAGCTCCATTATCTTGTGGAGAGGACAGGTGGGTTAGAGACAGCTCCATTATCTTGTGGAGAGGACAGGTGGGTTAGAGACAGCTCCATTATCTTGTGGAGAGGACAGGTGGGTTAGAGACAGCTCCATTATCTTGTGGAGAGGACAGGTGGGTTAGAGACAGCTCCATTATCTTTTGGAGAGGACAGGTGGGTTAGAGACAGCTACATTATCTTTTGGAGAGGACAGGTGGGTTAGAGACAGCTCCATTATCTTGTGGAGAGGACAGGTGGGTTAGAGACAGCTCCATTATCTTGTGGAGAGGACAGGTGGGTTAGAGACAGCTCCATTATCTTGTGGAGAGGACAGGTGGGTTAGAGACAGCTCCATTATCTTGTGGAGAGGACAGGTGGGTTAGAGACAGCTCCATTATCTTGTGGAGAGGACAGGTGGGTTAGAGACAGCTCCATTATCTTGTGGAGAGGACAGGTGGGTTAGAGACAGCTCCATTATCTTGTGGAGAGGACAGGTGGGTTAGAGACAGCTCCATTATCTTGTGGAGAGGACAGGTGGGTTAGAGACAGCTCCATTATCTTGTGGAGAGGACAGGTGGGTTAGAGACAGCTCCATTATCTTGTGGAGAGGACAGGTGGGTTAGAGACAGCTCCATTATCTTTTGGAGAGGACAGGTGGGTTAGAGACAGCTACATTATCTTTTGGAGAGGACAGGTGGGTTAGAGACAGCTCCCATTATCTTGTGGAGAGGACAGGTGGGTTAGAGACAGCTCCATTATCTTGTGGAGAGGACAGGTGGGTTAGAGACAGCTCCATTATCTTGTGGAGAGGACAGGTGGGTTAGAGACAGCTCCATTATCTTGTGGAGAGGACAGGTGGGTTAGAGACAGCTCCATTATCTTGTGGAGAGGACAGGTGGGTTAGAGACAGCTCCATTATCTTGTGGAGAGGACAGGTGGGTTAGAGACAGCTCCATTATCTTGTGGAGAGGACAGGTGGGTTAGAGACAGCTCCATTATCTTGTGGAGAGGACAGGTGGGTTAGAGACAGCTCCATTATCTTGTGGAGAGGACAGGTGGGTTAGAGACAGCTCCATTATCTTGTGGAGAGGACAGGTGGGTTAGAGACAGCTCCATTATCTTGTGGAGAGGACAGGTGGGTTAGAGACAGCTCCATTATCTTGTGGAGAGGACAGGTGGGTTAGAGACAGCTCCATTATCTTGTGGAGAGGACAGGTGGGTTAGAGACAGCTCCATTATCTTGTGGAGAGGACAGGTGGGTTAGAGACAGCTCCATTATCTTGTGGAGAGGACAGGTGGGTTAGAGACAGCTCCATTATCTTGTGGAGAGGACAGGTGGGTTAGAGACAGCTCCATTATCTTGTGGAGAGGACAGGTGGGTTAGAGACAGCTCCATTATCTTGTGGAGAGGACAGGTGGGTTAGAGACAGCTCCATTATCTTGTGGAGAGGACAGGTGGGTTAGAGACAGCTCCATTATCTTGTGGAGAGGACAGGTGGGTTAGAGACAGCTCCATTATCTTGTGGAGAGGACAGGTGGGTTAGAGACAGCTCCATTATCTTGTGGAGAGGACAGGTGGGTTAGAGACAGCTCCATTATCTTGTGGAGAGGACCGGTGGGTCTAACCCTGAATAAAATTCCCAATCTGGCCATCTAATCTTCCCCAGCTTCCAATTGGCTCATTCATCCCAATTCCTCTCCCCTGTAACTATTCCCCAGGTCGTTGCTGTAAATGAGAACGTGTGCTTAGCTGGTAAATGAAGCTCTTACCTGCCATGCGGCCGATAATCCCAGAGGTTTTAATGAGGTCTCCTACTTGCATGTTCTCTGTAGCAATGATCCAACGCTTCCTCTTCCCTCCTGCCACCAGAGCTATTTCTGCAGATCTGTTACGAAACACCAGTAGATATATCACTGAGACAGCAGACGTCTTCTAGATTCACATAGAGAAAGACCAGTAGATATACATCTTTTTCCACATTTTGTTACGTTACAGCCTTAAATTGTCCCCCCCACCCCTCCATTAATCTACACACAATACCCCATAATGACAAAGCAAAAACAGGTCTAGAAATGTTTGCACATTTATTAAAAATACAAAAACTTTAATATCACATTTGTATAATTATTCAGACCATTTACTCAGTACTTTGTTGAAGTACCTTTGGCAGCGATTAAAGCTTAGAGTCTTCTTGGGTATGACGCTACAAGCTTGGCACACCTGTATTTGGGGAGTTTCTCCCATTCTTCTCTGCAGATCCTCTTAAGCTCTGTCAGGTTGGATTGGGAGCGTCGCTGGAAAGCTCTTTTTAGGTCTTTCCAGAGATGTTCGATCGCGTTCAAGTTCGAGCTCTGGCTGGGCCACTCAAGGACATTCAGAGAATTGTCCCAAAGCCACTCCTGTGTTGTCTTGGCTGTGTGCTTAGGGTCATTGTCCTGTTGGAAGGTGAACCTTCGCCCCAGTCTGAGGTCCTGATCGCTCTGGAGCAGGTTTTCATCAAGGATCTCTGTACTTTGCTCTGTATATCTTTCCCTCGATCCTGACTAGTCTCCCAATCCCTGCCGCTGAAAAACATCCCCACAGCATGATGCTGCCACCACCATGCCAGGTTTCCTCCAGACATAATGCTTGGCATTCAGGCCAAAGAGTTCAATCTTGGTTTTATCAGACCAGACAATCTTGTTTCTCATGGTCTGAGAGTCCTTTAGGTGCCTTTTGGCAAACTCCAAGCGGGCTGTCATGCCTTTTACTGAGGAGTATTTTTATTTTTTATGGATCCCCATTAGTTCCTGCCAATGCAGCAGCTACTCTTCCTGGGGTCTGGCAAAATTAAGGCAGTTATACAATTTTAAAAACATTATAATACATTCATAACAGATTTCACAATTATAATAATAATTAGTCATTTAGCAGACGCTCTTATCCAGAGCGACTTACAGGAGCAATTAGGGTTAAGTGCCTTGCTCAAGGGCACCGACAGATTTTTCACCTAGTCGGCTCGGGGATTAGAACCAGCGACCTTTCGGTTACTGGCACAACGCTCTTAACCACTAAGCTACCTGCCGCCCTCAGGCCCCTCCTCCAATACCACATATCTACAACACAAAATCCATGTGTACGTGTGTGTATAGTGCGTATGTTATCATGTGTGTGTATGCATGTGTCTATGTCTGTGTTGCTTCACAGTCCCCGCTGTTCCATAAGGTGTATTTTTATCTGTTTTTTAAATCTGATTCTACTGCTTGCATCAGTTACCTGATATGGAACAGAGTTCCATGTAGTCATGGCTCTATGTAGTACTGTGCACCTCCCCATAGTCTGTTCTGGACTTGGGGACTGTGAAGAGACCTCTGGTGGCATGTCTTGTGGGGTATGCATGGGTGTCTGAGCTGTGTGCTAGTAGTTCAAACAGACAGCTCGGTGCTTTCAACATGTCAATACCTCTCACAAATACAAGTAGTGATGAAGTCAATCTCTCCTCTACTTTGAGCCAGGAGAGATTGACATGCATATTATTAATGTTTGCTCTCTGTGTACATCCAAGGGCAAGCCATGCTGCCCGGTTCTGAGCAAATTGAAATTTTCCTAAGTCCCTCTTTGTGGCACCTGACCACAAGACTGAACAGTAGTCCAGGTGCGATAAAACTAGGGCCTGTAGGACCTGCCTTGTTGATAGTGCTGTTAAGAATGCATTGTAACGCTTTATTATGGACAGACTCCCCTACCCTGGACGACGCTGGGCCAATTGTGCGCCGCCCCATGGGTCTCCCGGTCGCGGCCGGCTACGACAGAGCCTGGATTCGAACCAGGATCTCCCGTGCCTTAGAGCACTGCGCCACTCGGGAGACATAGACACAGTGGCTTTACTCAAAGCCAGTGGCATGCCGTTAGTAAAGATTGAAAAAAGTAAGGTGCCTAGACAGCTGCCCTGGGGAATTCCTGATTCTACCTGGATTATGTTGGAAAGGCTTCAATTAAAGAACACCCACTGTGTTCTGTTAGACAGGTAACTTTATCCACAATATAGCAGGGGGTGTAAAGCCATAACACATACAGTGGGGGAAAAAAGTATTTAGTCAGCCACCAATTGTGCAAGTTCTCCCACTTAAAAAGATGAGAGAGGCCTGTAATTTTCATCATAGGTACATGTCAACTATGACAGACAAATTGAGAGAAAAAAATCCAGAAAATCACATTGTAGGATTTTTTATGAATTTATTTGCAAATTATGGTGGAAAAAAAGTATTTGGTCACCTACAAACAAGCAAGATTTCTGGCTCTCACAGACCTGTAACTTCTTCTTTAAGAGGCTCCTCTGTCCTCCACTCGTTACCTATATTAATGGCACCTGTTTGAACTTGTTATCAGTATAAAAGACACCTGTCCACAACCTCAAACAGTCACACTCCAAACTCCACTATGGCCAAGACCAAAGAGCTGTCAAAGGACACCAGAAACAAAATTGTAGACCTGCACCAGGCTGGGAAGACTGAATCTGCAATAGGTAAGCAGCTTGGTTTGAAGAAATCAACTGTGGGAGCAATTATTAGGAAATGGAAGACATACAAGACCACTGATAATCTCCCTCGATCTGGGGCTCCACGCAAGATCTCACCCCGTGGGGTCAAAATGATCACAAGAACGGTGAGCAAAAATCCCAGAACCACACGGGGGGACCTAGTGAATGACCTGCAGAGAGCTGGGACCAAAGTAACAAAGCCTACCATCAGTAACACACTACGCCGCCAGGACTCAAATCCTGCAGTGCAGAGAAGTGTCCCCCTGCTTAAGCCAGTACATGTCCAGGCCCGTCTGAAGTTTGCTAGAGTGCATTTGGATGATCCAGAAGAGGATTGGGAGAATGTCATATGGTCAGATGAAACCAAAATAGAACCTTTTGGTAAAAACTCAACTCGTCGTGTTTGGAGGACAAAGAATGCTGAGTTGCATCCAAAGAACACCATACCTACTGTGAAGCATGGGGGTGGAAACATCATGCTTTGGGGCTGTTTTTCTGCAAAGGGACCAGGACGACTGATCCGTGTAAAGCAGGGGTGTCAAACGTCCGGCCCGCGGGCTGGATCAGGCCCGCAAACGGGTTTAATCCGGCCCGCAAGATGATTTTGTAAAGTATAAAAATGAGCTGCAATTTTTCAATAAAAGAAACTGCTGTTCCAATTGTGTCCACTGTATGGCGCAATAGCAATTGTGTTAAGCAAGCAAACTGTTTATACCGGGGCAGAGCAAATAGGTCAAGCAAGTGCAGCCAGTCCGGATGAGCTACTTTGTTTTGCCCGCGATATTTATTACGGCTTCTACTTTTAACATTATGTGCTTTGGCACCCTCATTGCCCCAATATGTCTCTGTCAAAAAAGAGAAAAGTGGACGCAGAGTGCAGAGTGTTCCAAGAAAAAATTGTCATCCTTCTATTTATTCACGGAATTGAATGGGAAAGCTGTATGTTTGGTGTGTTCACAGCATGTTGCAGTGCTGAAAGAATATAACCTTCGTCGCCACTATGTGAGTCTTCATGCCGACAAATATGACAACTTTCAAGGACAGCGGAGAAGAGAGAAGGTGAATGAACTGTTGGTGGGTCTGAAGAAACAGCAGTCTGTGTTTACTCACAGCCGAGACATCAGTGACGCTGCAGTGAAAGCTAGCTACCTCATTGCTAATGAAATCGTAGTGGCTTCAAAACCATTTAGTGAGGGTGAATTTGTAAAAACATGCATGATGAAGGCAGCAGAGATTGTGTGCCCTGAAAAGCACCAGGCTTTTTGCAAATATCAGCCTGACAAGAAACACAGTTGCAGACAGGATTTCCGATCTTTCAGTGGATTTGGACAGCCAGTTGAAGCAAAAAGTAAAGTCATTTATTGCGTTTTGGTTGCAATTGATGAAAGCACGGACATTACAGATGTTGCACAACTGGCCATTTTCATCCGCGAGTTGATGACACATTGACCGTCACGGAGGAGTTCGTGGAGTTGGTGCCGATGACAGATACAACGACAGCAGCTGATATTTTCACTGCACTCGTCGGCGCGCTGGACAGGGTCGGAGTGGACTGGTCCCGCGCTGTCAGCCTGGCTACAGATGGTGCGCCCTCAATGATCGGGAAAAAAGCAGCTGGCTTGGACACATTTTATCAGAATCTCTTGCCAGGTTACCCCAACTTGACAGCCCTCGCTGCAAAACTGTTGTGCATGTTTGGAACCACATATCTTTGTGAGCAAGTTCTCTGTAATGAGCATAAATAAAACAAAGCTGCGCTCAAGGCTCACGCACAAGCACTTGAATCACATCCTGAAGTTGGCTGCCACTCAGGATGTGACGCCCTGATATTGATGCGCTGGTGAAAGCTAAAAGATGCCAGGTATCAGGAGTCAAATAAACTATGCAACCCCACTTAAAGTGCTGCATGAGACACCCTGATATAGTTCTGTGATATACTTCTGTGAATCACTGAGGCATTGTGTGTTTGTGTGTTGTTTGTCCTCAGAATTTCAAATAACTTGAGGTGTTTTATGATTAATAGTGATGTTGTCCTTTTGGACACACTGTCCTCAGGCTCCAGCTTTATGTTTATATGTTTTTATGTTGATGTGCTATTGTTTTTAATTGATTTTATTTTATTTGTATATTTAACCTATTCTTGACTCTGTGGTTCTTGCACTTGTTTGGGGAACAGGATTTCATTATTTGTATCTACATTTCTGCCTGAGAAATGACACCCTGATATAGTTCTGTGATCTGTGAAACAGTTATGTGAATCACTGAGGCATTGTGTGTTTGTGTGTTCTTTTTGTTTAGAATTTTCAAATAAACTTGAGGTGTTTTATGATTAATAGTGATGTTGTGCTTGTACTATTTTGGACACACTGTCCTCAGGCTCCAGCTTTATGTTGTATGTTGATCGTATTAAAACAAAGAAAACAATCTGAAGTTGTTGTTTTTAAGTTATATATACCATGATTTTACCGGTCCGGCCCACTTGGGAGGAGATTTTCCTCCATGTGGCCCCTGAGCTAAAATGAGTTTGACACCCCTGGTGTAAAGGAAAGAATGAATGGGGCCATGTATCGTGAGATTTTGAGTGAAAAACTCCTTCCATCAGCAAGGGCATTGAAGATGAAACATGGCTGGGTCTTTCAGCATGACAATGATCCCAAACACACCGCCCGGGCAACGAAGGAGTGGCTTCGTAAGAAGCATTTCAAGGTCCTGGAGTGGCCTAGCCAGTCTCCAGATCTCAACCCCATAGAAAATCTTTGGAGGGAGTTGAAAGTCCGTGTTGCCCAGCGACAGCCCCAAAACATCACTGCTCTAGAGGAGATCTGCATGGAGGAATGGGCCAAAATACCAGCAACAGTATGTGAAAACCTTGTGAAGACTTACAGAAAACGTTTGACCTGTGTCATTGCCAACAAAGGGTATATAACAAAGTATTGAGAAACTTTTGTTATTGACCAAATACTTATTTTCCACCATAATTTGCAA
Source organism: Coregonus clupeaformis (assembly GCF_020615455.1). Classification (NCBI taxonomy): domain Eukaryota; kingdom Metazoa; phylum Chordata; class Actinopteri; order Salmoniformes; family Salmonidae; genus Coregonus; species Coregonus clupeaformis. The sequence continues at coordinate 133,135 of NW_025534314.1, forward strand.
ATAAATTCATTAAAAATCCTACAATGTGATTTTCTGGATTTCTTTCCCTCATTTTGTCTGTCATAGTTGACGTGTACCTATGATAAATTACAGGCCTCTCTCATCTTTTTAAGTGGGAGAACTTGCACAATTGGTGGCTGACTAAATACTTTTTTCCCCCACTGTACGTTTTTCCAGCAGCCGACACTGAAGTCTAACAAAACAGCCCCCACAACCTTTAATCATCAATTTCTCTCAGCCAATCATCAGTCATTTGTGTAAGTGCTGTAGTTGTTGAATGTAGGGGGATAAAATCTAATTTCATTAGTCACATTTGCCGAATACAACAGGTGTAAACCTTACAGTGAAATACTTACAAGCCCTTAACCAACAATGGAGTTTTAAGAAAAATAAAAGTGTTATGTAAAAAAATAGATAAGTAAAAAATAACAGTAGCGAGGCTATATACAGGGGGTACCGGTACAGAGTCAATGTGCGGGGGCACAGGTTAGTCGAGGTAATTGAGGTAATATGTACATGTAGGTAGAGTTATTAAAGTGACTATACATAGATAATAAGCAGCGAGTAGCAGCAGCGTAAAAAGAGGGGGTGGGGTGAACAATGCAAATAGTCCGGGTAGCAATTTGATTAGCTGTTCGGGAGTCTTATGGCTTGGGGGTAGAAGCTGTTCAGGAGTCTCTTGGACCTAGACTTGGCACTCCGGTACCGCTTGCCGTGCGGTAGCAGAGAGAACAGTCTATGACTAGGGTGGCTAGAGTCTTTGACAATTTTGAGGGCCTTCCTCTGACACCGCCTGGTATAGAGGTCCTGGATGGCAGGAAGCTTGGCCCCAGTGATGTACTGGGCCGTACGCACTACCCTCTGTAGTGCCTTGCGGTTGGAGGCCGAGCAGTTGCCATACCAGGCGGTGATGCAACCAGTCAGGATGATCTCGATGGTGCAGTTGTATAACTTTTTGAGGATTTGAGGACCCATGCCAAATCTTTTCAGTCTCCTAAGGGGGAATAGGCTTTGTCGTGCCCACTTCACGACTGTCTTGGTGTGTTTGGAACATGATAGTTTGTTGGTGATGTGGACACCAAGGAACTTGAAGGTCTCAACCTGCTCCACTACAGCCCCGTCGATGAGAATGGGGGCGTGCTCAGTCCTCCTTTTCCTGTAGTCCACAATCATCTCCTTTGTCTTGATCACGTTGAGGGAGAGGTTGTTATCCTGGCACCACATGGCCAGGTCTCTGACCTCCTCCCTATAGGCTGTCTCATCATTGTTGGTGATCAGGCCTACCACTGTTCTGTCGTCAGCAAACTTAATGATGGTGTTGGAGTCGTGCTTGGCCATGCAGTCATGGGTGAACAGGAAGTACAGGAAGGGACTGAGCACGCACCCCTAAGGGGCCCCCGTGTTGAGGATCAGAGTTGTTACCTACCCTTACCACCTGGGGGGGCGGCCCGTCAGGAAGTCCAGGATCCAGTTGCAGAGGGAGGTGTTTAATCCCAGGGTCCTTAGCTTAGTGATGAGCTTTGAGGGCACTATGGTGTTGAATGCTGAGCTGTAGTCAAAGAATAGCATTCTCACGTAGGTGTTCCTTTAGTCCAGGTGGGAAAGGGCAGTGTGGAGTGCAATAGAGATTGCGTTATCTGTGGATCTGTTGGGGCGGTATGCAAATTGGAGTGGGTCTAAGGTTTCTGGTATAATGGTGTTGATGTGAGCCATGACCAGCCTTTCAAAGCACTTCATGGTTACAAATGTGAGTGCTACGTGTTGGTAGTCATTTAGGCAGGTTACCCTAGTGTTCTTGGGCACAAGGACTATGGTGGTCTGCTTGAAACATGTTGGTATTACAGACTCAGACAGGGAGAGGTTGAAAATGTCAGTGAAGATACTTGCCAGTTGGTCAGCGCATGCTCTGAGTACACGTCCTGGTAATCTGTCTGGCCCTGCAGCCTTGTGAATGTTGACCTGTTTAAAGGTCTTACTCACATCGGCTACGGAGAGCGTGATCACACAGCCGTCCTGAACAGCTGATGCTCTCATGCATGCTTCAGTGTTGCTTCCCTCGAAGCGAGCATTGAAGTAATTTAACTCGTCTGGTAGGCTCGTGTCACTGGGAAGCTCGCGGATGTGCTTCCCTTTGTAGTCTGTAATAGTTTTCAAGCCCTGCCACATCCGACGAGCGTCAGAGCCGGTGTAGTACGATTCGATCTTAGTCCTGTATTGACGCTTTGCCTGTTTGATGGTTCGTCGGAGGGCATAGCGGGATTTCTTATAAGCGTCCGGGTTAGAGTCCCGCTCCTTGAAAGCGGAAGCTCTACTACCCTTTAGCTCAGTGCGGATGTTACCTTTAATCCATGGCTTCTGGTTGGGGTATGTACGTACAGTCACTGTGGGGACGACGTCATCGATGCACTTATTGATGAAGCCAGTGACTGATGTGGTGTACTCCTCAATGCCATCGGAAGAATCTCTGAACATATTCCAGTCTGTGCTAGCAAAACAGTCCTGTAGCTTAGCATCTGCATCATCTGACCACTTCTGTATTGAGCGAGTCACTGGTACTTCCTGCTTTAGTTTTAGCTTGTAAGCAGGAATCAGGAGGATAGAGTTATGGTCAGATTTGCCAAATGGAGGGCGAGGGAGAGCTTTGTATGCATCTCTGTGTGTGGAGTAAAGGTGGTCTAGAGTTTTTTTCCCTCTGGTTGCACATTTAACATGCTGGTAGAAATTAGGTAAAACGGATTTAAGTTTCCCTGCATTAAAGTCCCCGGCCACTAGGAGCGCTGCATCTGGATGAGCATTTTTTGTTTGCTTATGGCCTTATACAGCTCGTTGAGCCAGCATCAGTTTGTGGTGGTAAATAGACAGCTATGAAAAATAGATGAAAAATCTCTTGGTAAATAGTGTGGTCTACAGCTTATCATGAGATACCTCAGGCGAGCAATACCTTGAGACTTCCTTATAATTAGATTTTGTGCACCAGCTGTTATTTACAAATATACACAGACCGCACTCGCCGTCGGATCCTTACAAGGCACCCCGACCTACATCCCCGATATCTCCGTCTCTTTCTAATGCGAATGACAGGGATTTGGGCCTTGTCGGGTTTCTGAAGTAAATCCTTCGCGTCAGACTCGTTAAAGAAAAATCTTCGTCCTATACGAGGTGAGTAATCGCTGTCCTGATATCCAGAAGCTCTTTTTGGTCATAAGAGACGGTGGCAGAAACATTATGTAAAAAATAAGTTACAAATAACGCGAAAAAAACACACACAATTGGTTAGGAGCCGTAAAACGGCAGCCATCTCCTCCGGCACCCACCTTATCAACAGGGTAAGGTGGGGGGCCAACAACAGGGTAAGGTGGGGGGGGGCCAACAACAGGGTAAGGTGGGGGGCCAACAACAGGAGTAAGGTGGGGGGCCAACAACAGGGTAAGGTGGGGGGGCCAACAACAGGGGTAAGGTGGGGGGCAACAACAGGGTAAGGTGGGGGGCAACAACAGGGTAGGTGGGGGGCAACAACAGGGTAAGGTGGGGGCCAACAACAGGGTAAGGTGGGGGGCAACAACAGGGTAAGGTGGGGGCAACAACAGGGTAAGGTGGGGGCCAACAACAGGGTAAGGTGGGGGGCCAACAACAGGGTAAGGTGGGGGGCAACAACAGGGTAGTGGGGGGAACAACAGGGTAAAGTGGGGGGCAACAACAGGGTAAGGTGGGGGGGGCAACAACAGGGTAAGGTGGGGGGGCCAACAACAGGGTAAGGTGGGGGGCCAACAACAGGGTAAGGTGGGGGGCAACAACAGGGTAAGGTGGGGGGCAACAACAGGGGTAAGGTGAGGGGGCAACAACAGGGTAAGGTGGGGGGCAACAACAGAGGTAAGGTGGGGGGCAACAACAGGGTAAGGTGGGGGGCAACAACAGGGTAAGGTGGGGGGCAACAACAGGGTAAGGTGGGGGGCAACAACAGGGTAAGGTGGGGGGCAACAACAGGGTAAGGTGGGGGCAACAACAGGGTAAGGTGGGGGGGCAACAACAGGGTAAGGTGGGGGGGCAACAACAGGGTAAGGTGGGGGCAACAACAGGGTAAGGTGGGGGGCAACAACAGGGTAAGGTGGGGGGCAACAACAGGGTAAGGTAGGGCAACAACAGGGTAAGGTGGGGGGGGCAACAACAGGGTAAGGTGGGGGGCAACAACAGGGTAAGGTGGGGGCAACAACAGGGTAAGGTGGGAGGGCAACAACAGGGTAAGGTGGGGGGGCAACAACAGGGTAAGGTGGGGGGCAACAACAGGGTAAGGTGGGGGGCAACAACAGGGTAAGGTGGGAGGCAACAACAGGGTAAGGTGGGGGGGCAACAACAGGGTAAGGTGGGGGGCAACAGGGTAAGGTGGGGGGCAACAACAGGGTAAGGTGGGGGACAACAACAGGGTAGGTGGGGGGCAACAACAGGAGTAAGGTGGGGGGGCAACAACAGGGTAAGGTGGGGGGGCAACAACAGGGTAAGGTGGGGGGCAACAACAGGGTAAGGTGGGGGGACCAACAACAGGGTAAGGTGGGGGGCAACAACAGGGTAAGGTGGGGGGGCAACAACAGGGTAAGGTGGGGGGGCAACAACAGGGTAAGGTGGGGGGCCAACAACAGGGTAAGGTGGGGGGGCAACAACAGGGTAAGGTGGGGGGCAACAACAGGGTAATGGGGGGGGCAACAACAGGGTAAGGTGGGGGGCAACAACAGGGTAAGGTAGGGCAACAACAGGGTAAGGTAGGGGGGGGCAACAACAGGGTAAGGTGGGGGGCAACAACAGGGTAAGGTGGGGGGGCAACAACAGGGTAAGGTGGGGGCAACAACAGGGTAAGGTGGGGGGCAACAACAGGGTAAGGTGGGGGGGCATCAACAGGGTAAGGTGGGGGGGCAACAACAGGGTAAGGTGGGGGGCAACAACAGGGTAAGGTGGGGGGGGCAACAACAGGGTAAGGTGGGGGGGCAACAACAGGGTAGGTGGGGGCAACAACAGGGTAAGGTGGGGGGGCAACAACAGGGTAAGGTGGGGGGCAACAACAGGGTAAGGTGGGGGGGCAACAACAGGGTAAGGTGGGGGGCAACAACAGGGTAAGGTGGGGGGGGCAACAACAGGGTAAGGTGGGGGGCAACAACAGGGTAAGGTGAGCGGCAACAACAGGGTAAGGTGGGGGCAACAACAGGGTAAGGTGGGGGCAACAACAGGGTAAGGTGGGGGGGACAACAACAGGAGTAAGGTGGGGGGCAACAACAGGGTAAGGTGGGGGGCAACAACAGGGTAAGGTGGGGGGCAACAACAGGGTAAGGTGGGGGGGGCAACAACAGGGGTAAAGTGGGGGGGGCCAACAACAGGGTAAGGTGGGGGGGGCATCAACAGGGTAAGGTGGGGGGGGCAACAACAGGGTAAGGTGGGGAAGGCAACAACAGGGTAAGGTGGGGGCAACAACAGGAGTAAGGTGGGGGGCCAACAACAGGGTAAGGTGGGGGGGCAGCAACAGGGTAAGGTGGGGGGCCAACAACAGGGTAAGGTGGGGGGCCAACAACAGGGTAAGGTGGGGGGGCAACAACAGGGTAAGGTGGGGGGCAACAACAGGGTAAGGTGGGGGGCAACAACAGGGTAAGGTGGGGGGCAACAACAGGGTAAGGTGGGGGGGCAACAACAGGGTAAGGTGGGGGGCAACAACAGGGTAAGGTGGGGGGGCAACAACAGGGTAAGGTGGGGGGCAACAACAGGGTAAGGTGGGAGAACAACAGGAGGGGGGGGCAACAACAGGGTAAGGTGGGGGGGCAACAACAGGGTAAGGTGGGGGGCAACAACAGGGTAAGGTGGGGGGCAACAACAGGGTAAGTGGGGGGGCAACAACAGGGTAAGGTGGGGGCAACAACAGGGTAAGGTGGGGGGGCAACAACAGGGTAAGGTGGGGGGCAACAACAGGGTAAGGTGGGGGGCAACAACAGGGTAAGGTGGGGGGCAACAACAGGGTAAGGTGGGGGCAACAACAGGGGTAAGGTGGGGGGGCAACAACAGGGTAAGGTGGGGGGCAACAACAGGGTAAGGTGGGGGGGCAACAACAGGGTAAGGTGGGGGGCAACAACAGGGTAAGGTGGGGGGCAACAACAGGGTAAGGTGGGGGGGGCAACAACAGGGGTAAGGTGGGGGGGGCAACAACAGGGTAAGGTGGGGGAAGCAACAACAGGGGTAGATGGGGGGGGCAACAACAGGGTAAGGTGGGGGGCAACAACAGGGTAAGGTGGGGGGGCAACAACAGGGTAAGGTGGGGGGCAACAACAGGGTAAGGTGGGGGGGGCAACAACAGGGTAAGGTGGGGGGCAACAACAGGGTAAGGTGGGGGGGCAACAACAGGAGTAAGGTGGGGGGCAACAACAGGAGTAAGGTGGGGGGGCAACAACAGGGTAAGGTGGGGGCCAACAACAGGGTAAGGTGGGGGGGGCAACAACAGGGTAAGGTGGGGGGCATCAACAGGGTAAGGTGGGGGGGCAACAACAGGGTAAGGTGGGGGGCAACAACAGGGTAAGGTGGGGGGCAACAACAGGGTAAGGTGGGGGGGCAACAACAGGGTAAGGTGGGGGGCAACAACAGGGTAAGGTGGGGGGGCAACAACAGGGTAAGGTGGGGGGGCAACAACAGGGTAAGGTGGGGGGCAACAACAGGGTAAGGTGGGGGGCAACAACAGGGTAAGGTGGGGGGGGCAACAACAGGGTAAGGTGGGGGGGCAACAACAGGGTAAGGTGGGGGGCAACAACAGGGTAAGGTGGGGGGGCAACAACAGGGTAAGGTGGGGGGGCAACAACAGGGTAAGGTGGGGGGCAACAACAGGGTAAGGTGGGGGGCAACAACAGGGTAAGGTGGGGGGGGCATCAACAGGGTAAGGTGGGGGGCAACAACAGGGTAAGGTGGGGGGCAACAACAGGGTAAGGTGGGGGGGCAACAACAGGGTAAGGTGGGGGCAACAACAGGGTAAGGTGGGGGGCATCAACAGGGTAAGGTGGGGGGGCAACAACAGGGTAAGGTGGGGGGCAACAACAGGGTAAGGTGGGGGCAACAACAGGGTAAGGTGGGGGGCAACAACAGGGTAAGGTGGGGGGCAACAACAGGGTAAGGTGGGGGGGGCAACAACAGGGTAAGGTGGGGGGGGCAACAACAGGGTAAGGTGGGGGAGCAACAACAGGGTAAGGTGGGGGGCAACAACAGGGTAAGGTGGGGGGCAACAACAGGGTAAGGTGGGGGGCATCAACAGGGTAAGGTGGGGGCATCAACAGGGTAAGGTGGGGGGCAACAACAGGGTAAGGTGGGGGGGCAACAACAGGGTAAGGTGGGGGCAACAACAGGGTAAGGTGGGGGGGCAACAACAGGGTAAGGTGGGGGGCAACAACAGGGTAAGGTGGGGGGCAACAACAGGGTAAGGTGGGGGGGGCAACAACAGGGTAAGGTGGGAGACATCAACAGGGTAAGGTGGGGGGCAACAACAGGGTAAGGTGGGGGGGCATCAACAGGGTAAGGTGGGGGGCAACAACAGGGTAAGGTGGGGGGCATCAACAGGGTAAGGTGGGGGGCAACAACAGGGTAAGGTGGGGGGGCAACAACAGGGTAAGGTGGGGGGCAACAACAGGGTAAGGTGGGGGGGCAACAACAGGGTAAGGTGGGAGACATCAACAGGGTAAGGTGGGGGGGCAACAACAGGGTAAGGTGGGGGGCAGCAACAGGGTAAGGTGGGGGGGCAACAACAGGGTAAGGTGGGGGGGCAACAACAGGGTAAGGGGGGGGGCAACAACAGGGTAAGGTGGGGGGCAACAACAGGGTAAGGTGGGGGGCAACAACAGGGTAAGGTGGGGGGGCAACAACAGGGTAAGGTGGGGGCAACAACAGGGTAAGGTGGGGGGGCAACAACAGGGTAAGGTGGGGGGGGCAACAACAGGGTAAGGTGGGGGGGCAACAACAGGGTAAGGTGGGGGCAACAACAGGGTAAGGTGGGGGGGCAACAACAGGGTAAGGTGGGGGGGCATCAACAGGGTAAGGTGGGGGGGGCAACAACAGGGTAAGGTGGGGGGCATCAACAGGGTAAGGTGGGGGGCAACAACAGGGTAAGGTGGGGGGGCATCAACAGGGTAAGGTGGGGGGCAACAACAGGGTAAGGTGGGGGGCAACAACAGGGTAAGGTGGGGGGGCATCAACAGGGTAAGGTGGGGGGGGCAACAACAGGGTAAGGTGGGGGGGCATCAACAGGGTAAGGTGGGGGGCAACAACAGGGTAAGGTGGGGGGCAACAACAGGGGTAAGGTGGGGGGGGCAACAACAGGGTAAGGTGGGGGGCAACAACAGGGTAAGGTGGGGAGGGCATCAACAGGGTAAGGTGGGGGGCAACAACAGGGTAAGGTGGGGGGGCAACAACAGGGTAAGGTGGGGGGCAACAGGGTAAGGTGGGGAGCAACAACAGGGTAAGGTGGGGGGCAACAACAGGGTAAGGTGGGGGAACAACAGGGGTAGGTGGGGGGGCAACAACAGGGTAAGGTGGGGGGGCAACAACAGGGTAAGGTGGGGGGGCAACAACAGGGTAAGGTGGGGGGCAACAACAGGGTAAGGTGGGGGCAACAACAGGGTAAGGTGGGGGGCAACAACAGGGTAAGGTGGGGGGGCAACAACAGGGTAAGGTGGGGGGCAACAACAGGGTAAGGTGGGGGGCAACAACAGGGTAAGGTGGGGGGGCAACAACAGGGTAAGGTGGGGGGGGCATCAACAGGGTAAGGTGGGGGGCAACAACAGGGTAAGGTGGGGGGCAACAACAGGGTAAGGTGGGGGGGCAACAACAGGGTAAGGTGGGGGGGGCAACAACAGGGTAAGGTGGGGGGCAGCAACAGGGTAAGGTGGGGGGCAACAACAGGGTAAGGTGGGGGGCAACAACAGGGTAAGGTGGGGGGCAACAACAGGGTAAGGTGGGGGGCAACAACAGGGTAAGGTGGGGGGGCAACAACAGGGTAAGGTGGGGGCAACAACAGGGTAAGGTGGGGGGCAACAACAGGGTAAGGTGGGGGGCAACAACAGGGTAAGGTGGGGGGGCAACAACAGGTAAGGTGGGGGGCAACAACAGGGTAAGGTGGGTGGGGGGGCAACAACAGGTAAGGTGGGGGCAACAACAGGGTAAGGTGGGGGGCAACAACAGGGTAAGGTGGGGGGCAACAACAGGGTAAGGTGGGGGGCAACAACAGGGTAAGGTGGGGGCAACAACAGGGTAAGGTGGGGGGCAACAACAGGGTAAGGTGGGGGGCAACAACAGGGTAAGGTGGGGGGCAACAACAGGGTAAGGTGGGGGGCAACAACAGGGGTAAGGTGGGGGACAACAACAGGGTAAGGTGGGGGGGAACAACAGGGTAAGGTGGGGGGCAACAACAGGGTAAGGTGGGGGGCAACAACAGGGTAAGGTGGGGGGCAACAACAGGGTAAGGTGGGGGGGCAACAACAGGGTAAGGTGGGGGGCAACAACAGGGTAAGGTGGGGGCAACAACAGGGTAAGGTGGGGGGCAACAACAGGGGTAAGGTGGGGGGGCAACAACAGGGTAAGGTGGGGGGCAACAACAGGGTAGGTAAAGGGGCGGGGCAACAACAGGGGTAAGGTGGGGGGGCAACAACAGGGTAAGGTGGGGGGCAACAACAGGGTAAGGTGGGGGGCAACAACAGGGTAAGGTGGGGGGCAACAACAGGGTAAGGTGGGGGGCAACAACAGGGTAAGGTGGGGGGCAACAACAGGGTAAGGTGGGGGGGGGCAACAACAGGGTAAGGTGGGGGGCAACAACAGGGTAAGGTGGGGGGGCAACAACAGGGTAAGGTGGGGGGGCAACAACAGGGTAAGGTGGGGGGCAACAACAGGGTAAGGTGGGGGGCAACAACAGGGTAAGGTGGGGGGCAACAACAGGGTAAGGTGGGGGGCAACAACAGGGTAAGGTGGGGGGGGCAACAACAGGGTAAGGTGGGGGGGCAACAACAGGGTAAGGTGGGGGGCAACAACAGGGTAAGGTGGGGGGCAACAACAGGGTAAGGTGGGGGGGCAACAACAGGGTAAGGTGGGGGGCAACAACAGGGTAAGGTGGGGGGCAACAACAGGGTAAGGTGGGGGGCAACAACAGGGTAAGGTGGGGGGGCAACAACAGGGTAAGGTGGGGGCAACAACAGGGTAAGGTGGGGGGACAACAACAGGGTAAGGTGGGGGGGCAACAACAGGGTAAGGTGGGAGACATCAACAGGGTAAGGTGGGGGGCAACAACAGGGTAAGGTGGGGGGGCAACAACAGGGTAAGGTGGGGGGGCAACAACAGGGTAAGGTGGGGGGCAACAACAGGGTAAGGTGGGGGGCAACAACAGGGTAAGGTGGGGGGCAACAACAGGGTAAGGTGGGGGCAACAACAGGGTAAGGTGGGGGGGCAACAACAGGGTAAGGTGGGGGGCAACAACAGGGTAAGGTGGGGGGCAACAACAGGGTAGGTGGGGGGGCAACAACAGGGTAAGGTGGGGGACAACAACAGGGTAAGGTGGGGGCAACAACAGGGTAAGGTGGGGGCAACAACAGGGTAAGGTGGGGGGCAACAACAGGGTAAGGTGGGGGGGGCAACAACAGGGTAAGGTGGGGGGGCAACAACAGGGTAAGGTGGGGGGCAACAACAGGGTAAGGTGGGGGGGCAACAACAGGGTAAGGTGGGGGCAACAACAGGGTAAGGTGGGGGGGCAACAACAGGGTAAGGTGGGGGGCAACAACAGGGTAAGGTGGGGGGGCAACAACAGGGTAAGGTGGGGGGGCAACAACAGGGTAAGGTGGGGGGGCAACAACAGGGTAAGGTGGGGGGGCAACAACAGGGTAAGGTGGGGGGGCAACAACAGGGTAAGGTGGGGGGGGCAACAACAGGGTAAGGTGGGGGCAACAACAGGGTAAGGTGGGGGGCAACAACAGGGTAAGGTGGGGGGCAACAACAGGGTAAGGTGGGGGGCAACAACAGGGTAAGGTGGGGGGCAACAACAGGGTAAGGTGGGGGGCAACAACAGGGTAAGGTGGGGGGCAACAACAGGGTAAGGTGGGGGCAACAACAGGGTAAGGTGGGGGGGCAACAACAGGGTAAGGTGGGGGGCAACAACAGGGTAAGGTGGGGGGCAACAACAGGGTAAGGTGGGGGGCAACAACAGGGGTGAAGGTGGGGGGGCAACAACAGGGTAAGGTGGGGGCAACAACAGGGGTAAGGTGGGGGGCAACAACAGGGTAAGGTGGGGGGCAACAACAGGAGGGTAAGGTGGGGGGCAACAACAGGGTAAGGTGGGGGGCAACAACAGGGTAAGGTGGGGGCAACAACAGGGTAAGGTGGGGGGGACAACAGGAGGTGGGGGAATCAACAGGGTAAGGTGGGGGGCAACAACAGGGTAAGGTGGGGGGCAACAACAGGGTAAGGTGGGGGGGCAACAACAGGGTAAGGTGGGGGGACAACAACAGGGTAAGGTGGGGGACAACAACAGGGTAAGGTGGGGGGCAACAACAGGGTAAGGTGGGGGGCAACAACAGGGTAAGGTGGGGGGGCAACAACAGGGTAAGGTGGGGGGCAACAACAGGGTAAGGTGGGGGACAACAACAGGGTAAGGTGGGGGGCAACAACAACAGGGTAAGGTGGGGGGCAACAACAGGGTAAGGTGGGGGGCAACAACAGGGTAAGGTGGGGGGCAACAACAGGGTAAGGTGGGGGGCAACAACAGGGTAAGGTGGGGGGCAACAACAGGGTAAGGTGGGGGGGCAACAACAGGGTAAGGTGGGGGGGCAACAACAGGGTAAGGTGGGGGGACAACAACAGGGTAAGGTGGGGGGGCAACAACAGGGTAAGGTGGGGGGCAACAACAGGGTAAGGTGGGGGGCAACAACAGGGTAAGGTGGGGGGCAACAACAGGGTAAGGTGGGGGGGCAACAACAGGGTAAGGTGGGGGGCAACAACAGGGTAAGGTGGGGGGGCAACAACAGGGTAAGGTGGGGGGCCAACAACAGGGTAAGGTGGGGGGCAACAACAGGGTAAGGTGGGGGGGCAACAACAGGGTAAGGTGGGGGGGCAACAACAGGGTAAGGTGGGGGGCAACAACAGGGTAAGGTGGGGGGCAACAACAGGGTAAGGTGGGGGGGGCAACAACAGGGTAAGGTGGGGGGCAACAACAGGGTAAGGTGGGGGGCAACAACAGGGTAAGGTGGGGGGAACAACAACAGGGTAAGGTGGGGGCAACAACAGGGTAAGGTGGGGGGGCAACAACAGGGTAAGGTGGGGGGCAACAACAGGGTAAGGTGGGGGGGACAACAACAGGGTAAGGTGGGGGCAACAACAGGGTAAGGTGGGGGGGCAACAACAGGGTAAGGTGGGGGGCAACAACAGGGTAAGGTGGGGGCAACAACAGGGTAAGGTGGGGAGGCAACAACAGGGTAAGGTGGGGGGGCAACAACAGGGTAAGGTGGGGGGGCAACAACAGGGTAAGGTAGGGGGGACAACAACAGGGGTAAGGTGGGGGGCAACAACAGGGTAAGGTGGGGGGCAACAACAGGGTAAGGTGGGGGGGCAACAACAGGGTAAGGTGGGGGGCAACAACAGGGTAAGGTGGGGGGCCAACAACAGGGTAAGGTGGGGAGGCAACAACAGGGTAAGGTGGGGGCAACAACAGGGTAAGGTGGGGGGGCAACAACAGGGTAAGGTGGGGGGCAACAACAGGGTAAGGTGGGAGGCAACAACAGGGTAAGGTGGGGGGGCAACAACAGGGTAAGGTGGGGGACAACAACAGGGTAAGGTGGGGGCAACAACAGGGTAAGGTGGGGGGGCAACAACAGGGTAAGGTGGGGGGCAACAACAGGGTAAGGTGGGGGGCAACAACAGGGTAAGGTGGGGGGCAACAACAGGGTAAGGTGGGGGGCAACAACAGGGTAAGGTGGGGGCAACAACAGGGTAAGGTGGGGGGCAACAACAGGGTAAGGTGGGGGGCAACAACAGGGTAAGGTGGGGGGCAACAACAGGGTAAGGTGGGGGGGCAACAACAGGGTAAGGTGGGGGCAACAACAGGGTAAGGTGGGGGGGCAACAACAGGGTAAGGTGGGGGGCAACAACAGGGTAAGGTGGGGGGCAACAACAGGGTAAGGTGGGGGGCAACAACAGGGTAAGGTGGGGGGGCAACAACAGGGTAAGGTGGGGGGCAACAACAGGGTAAGGTGGAGGGGCAACAACAGGGTAAGGTGGGGGGACAACAACAGGGTAAGGTGGGGGGCAACAACAGGGTAAGGTGGGGGGCATCAACAGGGGTAAGGTGGGGGGGCAACAACAGGGTAAGGTGGGGGGGCAACAACAGGGTAAGGTGGGGGGCAACAACAGGGTAAGGTGGGGGGCCAACAACAGGGTAAGGTGGGGGGGCAACAACAGGGTAAGGTGGGAGGGCAACAACAGGGAAAGGTGGGGGGCAACAACAGGGTAAGGTGGGGGGGGCAACAACAGGGTAAGGTGGGGGCCAACAACAGGGTAAGGTGGGGGGGCAACAACAGGGTAAGGTGGGGGGGCAACAACAGGGTAAGGTGGGGGGGGGCAACAACAGGGTAAGGTGGGGGGGCAACAACAGGGTAAGGTGGGGGGGGGGGCAACAACAGGGTAAGGTGGGGGGGGCAACAACAGGGTAAGGTGGGGGGGCAACAACAGGGTAAGGTGGGGGGGGCAACAACAGGGTAAGGTGGGGGGGCAACAACAGGGTAAGGGGGGGGGCAACAACAGGGTAAGGTGGGGGGGCAACAACAGGGTAAGGTGGGAGGGGCAACAACAGGGTAAGGTGGGGGGCAACAACAGGGTAAGGTGGGGGCAACAACAGGGTAAGGTGGGGGGCAACAACAGGGTAAGGTGGGGGGGCAACAACAGGGTAAGGTGGGGGGGCAACAACAGGGTAAGGTGGGGGGCAACAACAGGGTAAGGTGGGGGGGGCAACAACAGGGTAAGGTGGGGGGCAACAACAGGGTAAGGTGGGAGGGGGCAACAACAGGGTAAGGTGGGGGGGCAACAACAGGGTAAGGTGGGGGGGGCAACAACAGGGTAAGGTGGGGGGGGCAACAACAGGGTAAGGTGGGGGGGGCAACAACAGGGTAAGGTGGGGGGCAACAACAGGGTAAGGTGGGGGGGGCAACAACAGGGTAAGGTGGGGGCAACAACAGGGTAAGGTGGGGGGGCAACAACAGGGTAAGGTGGGGGGCAACAACAGGGTAAGGTGGGGGGGCAACAACAGGGTAAGGTGGGGGGGCAACAACAGGGTAAGGTGGGGGGGCAACAACAGGGTAAGGTGGGGGGGGGGCAACAACAGGGTAAGGTGGGGGGCAACAACAGGGTAAGGTGGGGGGGCAACAACAGGGTAAGGTGGGGGGCAACAACAAGGTAAGGTGGGGGGGCAACAACAGGGTAAGGTGGGGGGCAACAACAGGGTAAGGTGGGGGGCAACAACAGGGTAAGGTGGGGGGGCAACAACAGGGTAAGGTGGGGGCAACAACAGGGTAAGGTGGGGGGCAACAACAGGGGTAAGGTGGGGGGCAACAACAGGGTAAGGTGGGGGGGCAACAACAGGGTAAGGTGGGGGGCAACAACAGGGTAAGGTGGGGGGCAACAACAGGGTAAGGTGGGGGGGCAACAACAGGGTAAGGTGGGGGGGCAACAACAGGGTAAGGTGGGGGGCAACAACAGGGTAAGGTGGGGGGCAACAACAGGGTAAGGTGGGGGGGGCAACAACAGGGTAAGGTGGGGGGGCAACAACAGGGTAAGGTGGGGGGGCAACAACAGGGTAAGGTGGGGGGGCAACAACAGGGTAAGGTGGGGGGGCAGCAACAGGGTAAGGTGGGAGGTGGGGGGGCAACAACAGGGTAAGGTTAAGAGTAATTCTCATACCTGCAGGGGTCATACCGGACCTCCACCACCCTCTCCTCGAAGGTCTGCTCCTCTCTGCCTGGTTCATAGCGGAGACGTTGGAAGTCAATCCAACGGTATCTCTGTTTATGGCCTCCTCCAATGCCATGCGTACGAACCCTCCCTATAGGTCAGTTGGGAAATATAGCTCAATCAATGATATGTCTGTCCCAGTCAGTCTCACTGTGTTAGGATCAGTCTGTCCCAGTCAGTCTCACTGTGTTAGGATCAGTCTGTCCCAGTCAGTCTCACTGTGTTAGGATCAGTCTGTCCCAGTCAGTCTCACTGTGTTAGGATCAGTCTGTCCCAGTCAGTCTCACTGTGTTAGGATCAGTCTGTCCCAGTCAGTCTCACTGTGTTAGGATCAGTCTGTCCCAGTCAGTCTCACTGTGTTAGGATCAGTCTGTCTGATGGTGTACTATGGGTAGAGATAAGGGGTTAGGGGTAGAGATAAGGGGTTAGGGGTAGAGAGTAGGGGTTAGGGGTAGAGAGTAGGGGTTAGGGGTAGAGAGTAGGGGTTAGGGGAAGAGGGGTTAGGGGTAGAGAGTAGGGGTTAGGGGTAGAGAGTAGGGTGGGGTAGAGAGTAGGGGTTAGGGGTAGAAGTAGGGGTTAGGGGTAGAAGTAGGGGTAGGGGAGAGTAGGGGTTAGGGGTAGAAGTAGGGGTTAGGGGTAGAGAAAGGGTTAGGGGGTAGAAGTAGGGGTTAGGGGTAGAGAGTAGGGTTAGGGAGAGATAAAGGGTTAGGGGTAGAGAGTAGGGGTTAGGGGAGAGAGTAGGGGTAGAGAGTAGAGGTTAGGGGAGAAGTAGGGGTTAGGGTAGAAGAGGTAGGGCAGAGTAGGGGTTAGAGAAGTAGGGGTTAGGGGTAGAGAGTAGGGTTAGGGGAGAGTGGTAGGGGTAGAGAGTAGGGGTTAGGGGTAGAGAGTAGGGGTTAGGGGTAGAGAGTAGGGGTTAGGGGTAGAGAGTAGGGGTTAGGCTTACCTGAGTGATCTCTGCCTCCAGTCTTCTTCATGCCTATAGGCCTAATGGAGTATTTCTCCCTCTGTTTCCATGTGTTTCTGTTCTGCTCCAGACAGGTTGTAGTCAGGAAGCCTCTCCACCCAGAGCAGGTTAGAGGAGCGGGAGACAACATGGAGCTGGTCTGGGCCCGGAGCACAGTGCCTCTCCACCCAGAGCAGGTTAGAGGGGGAGACAACATGGAGCTGGTCTGGGCCCGGAGCACAGTGCCTCTCCACCCAGAGCAGGTTAGAGGGGGAGACAACATGGAGCTGGTCTGGGCCCGGAGCACAGTCTGTCCTACTGTCTATGAACATAACACAGACAGTCTGTCCTACTGTCTATGAACATAACACAGACACACACAGTCCATTCAGAAAGTATTCAGACCCCTTGACTTTTTCAACATTTTGTTACGTTACAGCCTTTTTCTAAAATGGATCAAATGCTTTTCCTCATCAGTCTACACACAATACCCCATAATGACAACGCGAAAAACAGGTTTTTAGAAAACAGAAATAACTTATTTACATAAGTATTCAGACCCTTTGCTATGAGACTTGAAATTGAGCTCAGGTGCATCCTGTTTCCATTGATCGTCCTTGAGATGTTTCTACAACTTGATTTGAGTCCACCTTTGGAAAATGCAATTGATTGGACATGATTTGGAAAGGCACACACCTGTCTATATAAGGTCCCACAGTTGACAGTGCATGTCAGAGCAAAAACCAAGCCATGAGGTCGAAGGAATTGTCCGTTGAGCTCTGAGACAGGATTGTGTTGAGGCACAGATCTGGGGAAGGGTACCAAAAAATGTCTAAAGCATTGAAGGTCCCCAAGAACACAGTGGCCTCCATCATTCTTAAATGGAAAAAGTTTGGAACCACCAATACTCTTCCTAGAGCAGGCCGCCCGGCCAAACTGAGCAATCGGGGGAGAAGGGCCTTGGTCAGGGAGGTGACCAAGAACCTAACGATCAATCTGACAGAGCTCTAGAGTTCCTCTGTGGAGATGGGAGAACCTTCCAGAAGGACAACCATCTCTGCAGCACTCCACCAATCAGGCCTTTATGGTAGAGTGGCCAGACGGAAGCCACTCCTCAGTAAAAGGCACATGACAGCCCGCTTGGAGTTTGCCAAAAGGCACCTAAAGGACTCTCAGACTATGAGAAACAAGATTCTCTGGTCTGATGAAACCAAGATTGAACTCTTTGGCCTGAATGCCAAGCGTCACGTCTGGAGGAAAACTGGCACCATCCCTACGGTGAAGCATGGTGGTGGCAATGAACCTAACCACACTGCCAAGACAATGCAGGAGTGGCTTCAGGACAAGTCTCTGAATGTCCTTGAGTGGCCCAGCCAGAGCCCGGACTGGAACCCGATCGAACATCTCTGGAGAGACCTGAAAATAGCTGTGCAGCAACGCTCCCCATCCAACCTGACAGAGCTTGAGAGGATCTGCAGAGAAGAATGGGAGAAACTCCCCATATACAGGTGTGCCAAGCTTGTAGCGTCATACCCAAGAAGACTCAAGGCTGTAATCGCTGCCAAAGGTGCTTCAACAAAGTACGGAGTAAAGGGTCTGAATACTTACGTAAATGTGATCTGTTTTTTATTTGTAATATATTTGCAAAAATTTCTAAAAATCAGTTTTTGCTTTTTCATTTTGGGGTATTGTGTGTAGATTGATGAAGGGGAAAAACAATTGAATCAATTTTAGAATAAGGCTGTAACGTAACAAAATGTGGAAAAAGCCAAGGGGTCTGAATACACTGACTTATATACAGCTGTGGAAAAATGAAGAGACCACTGCACATCTCTTAAATCAGCATCTCTACATGTATGACACCCATTCCATTCCAGTGTCTGTTGAATTCCAACACAGGCACACCTCATTCTACTGAATTAGGTACTGATTAGGTGATCACATGAACCAAATCTTATTTAACGAGGAAAAGTATAAAAACCACTGCTGTGGTCATCACTATCCTCTTGCAATAGGACCAGCTGGATGGCAAAAACAGTGCTAATAGTACCTCAAAAGTAATATTAATCAAAAAATAACTATTGACCATGCCAAAAGAGTTGAAAAGGAACGTTTTGAGTGAGGAAAATAAAGGTTCAATTCTGGCTTTACTGGCAGAGGGATACAGTGAGCGTCAGGTTGCTTCCATCCTTAACATTTCAAAGACGGTGGTTCATAAGAACAAGGTCAAGCAGCAGACATTGGGGACAACAAAGCTACAGACCGGCAGAGGGCGAAAACGACTCTCTACGGACCGGGATGACCGCCAACTCATTCGAATGTCACTCAACAACCGTAGGATGACATCAAGTGACCTACAAAAAGAATGGCAAACGGCAGCTGGGATGAAGTGCACGGCGAGGACGGTTCGAAACAGGCTCCTAGAAGCAGGGCTGAAGTCGTGCAAAGCTAGAAAAAAGCCCTTCATCAATGAGAAGCAAAGAAGAGCCAGGCTGAGGTTTGCAAAAGACCATAAGGATTGGACCGTAGAGGACTGGAGTAAAGTCATCTTCTCTGATGAGTCCAATTTTCAGCTTTGCCCAACACCTGGTCGTCTAATGGTTAGACGGAGACCTGGAGAGGCCTACAAGCCAGTGTCTCGCACCCACTGTGAAATTTGGTGGAGGATCGGTGATGATCTGGGGGTGCTTCAGCAAGGCTAGAATCGGGCAGATTTGTCTTTGTGAAGGACGCATGAATCAAGCCACGTACAAGGTTGTCCTGGAAGAAAACTTGCTTTCTTTTGCTCTGACATTATTCCCCAACTCGGAGGATTGGTTTTTCCAGTAGGACAATGTGCCATGCCACACAGCCAGGTCAATCAAGGTGTGGATGGAGGACCACCAGATCAAGACCATGTCATGGCCAGCCCAATCTCCAGACCTGAACCCCATTGAAAACTTCTGGAATGTGATCAAGAGTAAGATGGATGGTGACAAGCCATCAAACAAAGCCGAGCTGCTTGAATTTTTGCGCAAGGAGTGGCATAAAGTCACCCAACATCAATGTGAAAGACTGGGGGAGAGCATGCCAAGACGCATGAAAGCTGTGATTGAAAATCAGGGTTATTCCAACAAATATTGATTTCTGAAGTCTTCCTAAGTTAAAACATTGCTATTGTGTTGTTTAAAAATGAACATTAACTTATTTTCTTTGCATTATTCGAGGTCTGACAACACTGCATATTTTTTGTTATTTTGACCAGTTGTCATTTTCTGCAAATAAATGCTCTAAATGACAATATTTTTATTTGGAATTTGGGAGAAATGTTGTCAGTAGTTTATAAAATAAAAATGTTTTTTTTTACCCAAACACATACCTATAAATAGTCAAACCAGAGAAACTGATAATTTTGCAGTGGTCTCTTAATTCTTTCCGCAGCTGTATGTATGTATGTATGATATATATATATATATATATATATCTGGCCTGAGTCCTGCCTGACTATGCGCTGTCCTACTGTCTAAACATTCATAGGAGTCAGCTGGTCAACACATATCATATATAGCGCAAACAGTACATATCTATAACCGATATCCGTTTGACTAGAGCCTACCTGGGTAGGTAATAGAGCCGGCCGGGAGAAGGACAGCGAGCGCAGAGCCCGCGATAGTGATGATACCGCCATGACGACAATGTCCAGAAGAAACCCTGATGGATGAATAACATTCACATCATTAGGTTGAATCCTAGACCGGGTTGAATGAATTAATAATGTTAGCTAGCTACACTGGCCCGGTCCTGACCGTTCTGCCTCCCTAGGCGAGACCAAAAAATAAAACATCCTGCCACACAAATCTAGACTAGTGTAGCCTATTGTCAGCCCGCAATGCAATTTCATGAATACCCATCCACGTGGTTCCGTTTGTAAACCAGGCAGTCACAGTCTTTATTAACCCATAGTCCTGACTCATGAACATAGTCACAGTCTTTATTAGCCCATAGTCCTGACTCATGAACATAGTCACAGTCTTTATTAACCCATAGTCCTGACTCATGAACATAGTCACAGTCTTTATTAACCCATAGTCCTGACTCATGAACATAGTCACAGTCTTTATTAACCCATAGTCCTGACTCATGAACATAGTCACAGTCTTTATTAACCCATAGTCCTGACTCATGAACATAGTCACAGTCTTTATTAACCCATAGTCCTGACTCATGAACATAGTCACAGTCTTTATTAACCCATAGTCCTGACTCATGAACATAGTCACAGTCTTTATTAACCCATAGTCCTGACTCATGAACATAGTCACAGTCTTTATTAACCCATAGTCCTGACTCATGAACATAGTCACAGTCTTTATTAACCCATAGTCCTGACTCATGAACATAGTCACAGTCTTTATTAACCCATAGTCCTGACTCATGAACATAGTCACAGTCTTTATTAACCCATAGTCCTGACTCATGAACATAGTCACAGTCTTTATTAACCCATAGTCCTGACTCATGAACATATAGCCCACAGAGATGGTGGGACACTCCCACACAGCAGTCGTGAGTAAGTTCATTAAATAATGTCAACTATATTTTGACTTCTGTTTTCAGGAGATGGTGTTTGTTAACATGCTACAGGCGTTTTCACTCAGTTCTGAGCTATACAGTCCCCCAGTACACACACTGTTCGAATCAGAGTTTGATTATTTGTTATATTGCCTTTTTTCCCCATTTGGTCTGGTTGGTTTCACATTGCCAAATGTTCAATGAACGTGTTCATGTTAGTCATTTGTGTTAATGCTAGAAACGCTCACATTAAATCCATCTATGATTATCATGAAGCATCACGTGTGTCCCAATCTTCATATTACTTTAGCTTATTTGGTCTTCCAACAGCATGCGGGAGGAAACAGCGCAATAACAACATAAATATTTTGGCAAAGTAGGCACTGCTTATCATGGGTAGGCACTGCTTATCATGGGCGGCATCAGTGCTCACGTAAATAGCCCATATGCCACTGGGTCAGAGAAGTTTTCATTGTTTTGGGGCAGAATTATGTGTTGGAGCTAGGGCTGGGCGATACGGACTGAAACTCATATCTCAATTTTTTCAAACTCATGGGCGATTGACAATATACATCTCGATTTTTTAAATGTTCTCTAAATAAGCTTTGTTGTACAATTAAAAGGTCAAATACACTGCATTTCAAACAGTCAGCAATAATCTAATGAATTCAGAGTTTGTGAAATTATACCTAGGCTGAATATATGCCTTCCACAACCATAATACCCACTAATAATGTAATTATTTTATCAAAATAGTTGTACCTGCTTTTTTTGCAATAACGTTTTTGTAACCCTGTAGCTCAATTGGTAGAGCATGGCGCTTGCAACGCCAGGGTTGTGGGTTCGTCTCCCACGGGGGGCCAGTATGAAAATGTATGCACTCACTAACTGTAAGTCTCTCTGGATAAGAGTGTCTGCTAAAATGACAAAAAATAAAAATAAAAATTTCTAACCAGAACCATGCATAATGCACATTCACTAATAATGTAGCAGGCATTATAGAAAATTAACACCGGTCTCATAAACAATCTCTCAAGCACAAACACAAGCGCTAGTGAGAAGCCAGCTAATATTTATGTTTCAAATTTAGCCAACTTGGATCTAGGTATAATTTCACAAGCTCTGAATACAGCTAACAAGGAAAAACGGTTGAATTGTTATGAACACAACCTTCTGTCCGTCTCCAACTATTGAACCGCATGTTAGCCTGTCCACTTTGATCAGATGTTGAAATGAAGTGGCCTACCTTATTTCTCAGAATGAGAACGAGTTGCCAATTCCTTATATAATAGTTTTCTGCTTATTGCACATTTATAAAAACAGACTAAACAGCTAGTATAACAATCTTTATTTGACAAAAATGCTGCTAGCGATACCGTAATGCGGGCGCGACCAACTGAGCATTAATTTTCCAGAAAATTGGTACATCCGTTTTAGTAGTGTCTGCTCTGCT
Organism: Coregonus clupeaformis; assembly: GCF_020615455.1. NCBI lineage: Eukaryota > Metazoa > Chordata > Actinopteri > Salmoniformes > Salmonidae > Coregonus > Coregonus clupeaformis. Next base: position 155,070 of record NW_025534314.1, read on the forward strand.
CGAAATCTGAGGAGTTGAAACATAAACAGGGTATGGTTCGAAAGGTTAACTCCTCCTCTATTACAGCAAAATAATGTCTCCATGTGTTTCGGTGTCCATTTTACCGATTCTGTTGGACCAAACCTCAAATAGCGAGTTGAAACCATTTGTCAGAGAGGAAGAAGTGAGCTCTCATCTTTGTTGTTGTGAGGGGGAGGGGCTTGGGAGAAAGAGGCAAAGCAAAAGGTTTCACTCTCGCCAAAATCTGTCCAAAATAAACCCAATGCGTTTCTATGCTCTTATTTTGAACCTAAACTTGTCGGCTGTATTCCCGCCTTTGGGACAACTCCCATTGTTAGGGCGTAAACATGATCATCTCATCATTATATACAGATCTCTGGTGTAAATGGGAAGGTGCACAGCACAGAAGGAGCGAACGAGATGTGACCAAAAAGTCAACATTAGAACAAGTGGACATAAACGCTCATAAAAACTTGATTCTGCAATACTGGCATTTTGAATGACGCGCAAAAACAATTCAAATTAATTTGATATATCGCCCACCCCTAGTTAGAGGTGCGTCTTGGTCAGTTTAGCTCAGAAAATACCGCCTCAATCTGGTGCCCTAATCCAGCCCTGTAACTACAACAATCTGTCACTTTATTAGGTTGAATTAATATGTTAACTACCTACAACAAGATCAGTCATGTTACTAGGTTGAATGACCTAATCAGGTGTCAGTCAAATAACCAGGTTGAATGACAGAGCAGCAACAAGCTTCTTATGGGCTAGACAACACCGGGCTAGGACCGAGTTTGGGAAACCCTGCTGTAAATTACTAGCTATAAATTTAGACTCGGCTAGTTAGCTAGCTAGCGAACTGATACGACGTTCTGAGCAGTAACCTACAGTATACATCTTCAACTCTTAAACGTGAATAGCATGTTTATACAATATAATGTATCAAGCTATGTCTAGCTAATTTGATAAGTTATCGTAACTAGCTAATAACGGACCAATTGTTCTGTCTGCTTGTGATAACGTTAGCTAGCTAACGCTGCCTACTGTGTGAATCTCGTAGCTAACGACGTAGCCCGTAGCGTCAATGTAAATACAGTATTAATTTGGGCATTCATTGCTGAAAGTCGTGAATTTAATGAGCTACATAGCCACCTGAAGTTATTTCGTGCGACCACTCCACTCGATTCTGCTTGTCCTTCAGCTAACACGTTGGGTCGCACATATTTGACGTCAGAAGCTTCTTCTTCTTCTGTGGTGTTCGTTCTTCTTCTTCGATGGGATTTAACAGCGGTTGGCATGCAATGTTAATGGTGCATTACCCCCACCAGCTGGGCGGGGTATTGAACGATCAAATAAAACATATATTGCAGTAAAGGTGGAAAAATGAGACCTAAAGACATTTATGCATGTTTACTGACTAGTTTTACTGTCTAGTTTGACTAGTTTTAATGGAGCTGGTGGTCTAAGACAATGATGAATATTTATACACTACCAGTCAAAAGTTTGGACACACCTACTCATTCAAGGGTTTTTCTTTATTTTTTACTATTTTCTACATTGTAGAATAATAGTGAAGACATCAAAGCTATGTAATAACACATATGGAATCATGCAGTAACCAAAAAAGTGTTAAACAAATCAAAATATATTTTATATTTGAGATTCTTCAAATAGACACCTTTTGCCTTGATGACAGCTTTGCACACTCTTGGCATTCTCTCAACCAGCTTCATGAGGAATGCTTTTCCAACCGTTTTGAAGGAGTTCCCATATATGCTGAGCACTTGTTGGCTGCTTTTCCTTCACTCTGCCGTCCGACTCATCCCAAACCATCTCAATTGGGTTGAGGTCGAGTGATTGTGGAGGCCAGGTCATCTGATGCAGCACTCCATCACTCTCCTTCTTGGTAATATAGCCCTTACACAGCCTGGAGGTGTGTTGGGTCATTGTCCTGTTGAAAAACAAATGATAGTCCCACTAAGCCCATTTCTTTGGTTACTACATGATTCCATATGTGTTATTTCATAGTGTTGATGTCTTCACTATTATTCTACAATGTAGAAAATAGTAAAAAATAAAGAAAAACCCTTGAATGAGTAGGTGTGTCCAAACTGCTGACTGGTACTGTATATGTATATGTGTGTTTATATATGTGTGCGTGTGTACCAGTGCTGAGTTGATGTGCAGGGGTACGAGGTAATAACATGGTTATATACAGGAAGTACCAGTGCTGAGTTGATGTGCAGGGGTACGAGGTAATCGAGGTAATACAGTATGTACAGTTGAAGTCAGAAGTTTACATACACCTTAGCCAAATACATTTAAACTCAGATTTTCACAATTCCTGACATTTAATCCTAGTAAAAATTCCCTGTCTTAGGTCAGTTAGGATCACCACTTTATTTTAAGAATGTGAAATGTCAGAATAATAGTAGAGAGAAGGATTTATTTAAGCTTTGATTTCTTTCATCACATTCCCAGTGGGTCAGAAGTTTACATACACTCAATTAGTATTTGCTAGCATTGCATTTAAATTGTTTAACCTGGGTCAAACGTTTCGGGTAGCCTTCTACAAGCTTCCCACAATAAGTTGGGTGAATTTTGGCCCATTCTTCCTGACAGAGCTGGAGAGAGATGGAGAGAGGGAGAGAGAGAGATGGAGAAGGGGGGAGAGAGAGATGGAGAGAGAGAGAGAGAGAGAGAGACATGGAGAGAGGGAGGGAGAGAGATGGAGAGAGAGAGGGAGAGAGAGACATGGAGAGAGGGAGAGAGAGACGTAGAAAGAGACATGGAGAGAGACATGGAGAGAGGGAGAGAGACATGGAGAGAGAGAGAGAGACATGGAGAGAGGGAGAGAGAGAGACATGGAGAGAGATGGAGAGAGGGAGAAAGACATGGAGAGAGAGGGAGAGAGAGAGAGGGAGAGAGAGATGGAGAAAGGGAGAGAGAGAGATGGAGAGAGGGAGAGAGTGATGGAGAAAGGGAGAGAGAGAGATGGAGAGCGGGAGAGAGAGACATAGAGAGAGGGAGAGAGAGAGAGACATGGAGAGAGGGAGAGAGAGAGAGAGACATGGAGAGAGATGGAGAGAGGGAGAGAGACATGGAGAGAGAGGGAGAGATAGAGATGGAGAGAGGGAGAGAGAGATGGAGAAAGGGAGAGAGAGAGATGGAGAGAGGGAGAGAGAAAATTGAGAGAGGGAGAGAGAGAGATGGAGAGAGGGAGAGAGAGAAATGGAGAGAGGGAGAGAGAGAGATGGAGAGAGGGATAGAGAGAGAGAGAGGGAGAGAGAGAGGGAGAGAGGGAGAGAGAGTGAGGGAGAGAGGGAGAGAGAGATGGAGAGAGGGAGAGAGAGAGAGACAGGGAGAGAGATGAAGAGAGGGAGAGAGAGATGGAGAGAGGGAGAGAGAGACATGGAGAGAGGGAGAGAGAGAGAGACATGGAGAGACGGAGAGAGAGAGAGAGAGAGAGAGAGAGAGAGAGAGAGAGAGAGAGAGAGAGAGAGAGAGAGAGAGAGAGAGGGAGAGAGAGAGGGAGAGAGGGAGAGAGAGAGGGAGAGAGAGAGGGAGAGAGATAGGGAGAGAGAGGGAGAGAGGGAGAGAGAGATGGAGAGAGGGAGAGAGAGACATGGAGAGAGGGAGAGAGAGAGACATGGAGAGAGAGCGAGAGAGAGAGACATGGAAAGAGATAGAGAGAAGGAGAGAGAGAGATGGAGAGAAAGAGACATGGAGAGAGGGAGGGAGAGAGATGGAGAGAGGGAGAGAGAGAGAGGGAGAGAGGGAGAGAGAGAGATGGAGAGAGGGAGAGAGAGAGAGACAGGGAGAGAGATGAAGAGAGGGAGAGAGAGATGGAGAGAGGGAGAGAGAGACATGGAGAGATTGAGAAAGAGACAAGGAGAGAGGGAGAGAGAGAGAGGGAGAGAGGGAGAGAGAGAGATGGAGAGAGGGAGAGAGAGAGAGACAGGGAGAGAGATTAAGAGAGGGAGAGAGAGATGGAGAGAGGGAGAGAGAGACATGGAGAGAGGGAGAGAGAGAAAGAGACATGGAGAGAGGGAGAGAGGGAGAGAGAGAGACATGGAGAGAGGGCGAGAGAGAGAGACAGGGAGAGAGATGAAGAGAGGGAGAGAGAGATGGAGAGAGGGAGAGAGAGACATGGAGAGAGGGAGAGAGAGACATGGAGAGAGGGAGAGAGAGAGATGGAGAGAGGGAGAGAGAGAGGGATGGAGAGAGAGGGACAGATAGAGGGATAGAGAGAGAGAGGGATGGAGAGAGAGGGACAGAGAGAGGGATGGAGAGAGGGGGACAGAGAGAGGGACGGAGAGAGAGGGACAGAGAGAGGGACAGAGAAACGGAGAGATGGAAAGAGAGATAGGTACAGAGGGATGGAGAGATGGAAAGAGGGATGGAGAGATAGGGAGAGATAGGGAGAGAGAGAGAGAGAGAGAGAGAGAGAGAGAGAGAGAGAGAGAGAGAGAGAGAGAGAGAGAGAGACAGGGGAGAGAGAGGGACAGAGAGAGGAACGGAGAGAGAGGGACAGAGAGAGGGATGGAGAGAGAGGGACAGAGAGAGGGACAGAGAAACAGAGAGATGGAAAGAGAGGGAGGGAGAGAGGGATGGAGAGATAGGGAGAGAGAGAGAGAGAGAGAGAGAGAGAGAGAGAGAGAGAGAGAGAGAGAGAGAGAGAGAGAGAGAGAGAGAGAGAGAGAGAGTTACAGATACAGGGGTAACACAAAGACAATTACAACGTGGAATAGGCATTGAATTGAATTCACTACCTGACACAGCCACAAAGTCATACAATGTAACCCTAACCCTAACCCTAACCTAACCCAACCTTAACCCTAACCTTAACCATACTGCTAACCCTAATGCCTAACCCTAACCTTAACCATACTACTAACCCTAACCCTAACCCTAACCTTAACCATAACCTTAACCATACTACTAACCCTAACCCTAACCTTAATCCTAACCTTAACCATACTACTAACCCTAACCCTAACCTTAACCTTAATCCTAACCTTAACCATACTACTAACCCTAACCCTAACCCTAACCCTAACCCTAGCCTTAACCATACTACTAACCCTAATGCCTAACCCTAACCTTAATCCTAACCTTAACCTTAACCCTAACCTTAACCATACTACTAACCCTAATGCCTAACCCTAACATTAAAGTAAACATTTGTCTTTTTTGTGCATTTTTACAATATAGCCAATTTTGACTTTGCAGTTGGCCTATCTAAGCGGAAATCGCTCAGTTCTGCCTCCAGGACAAGACCTGCTAATAGTTTGCTCTGGGAAGTCACAGAGGACAGTATTCTAACCCCTTGACTTATTCCACATTTTGCTCTGGGAAGTCACAGAGGACAGTATTCACACCCCTTGACTTATTCCACATTTTGCTCTGGGAAGTCACAGAGGACAGTATTCACACCCCTTGACTTATTCCACATTTTGCTCTGGGAAGTCACAGAGGACAGTATTCAAACCCCTTGACTTATTCCACATTTTGCTCTGGGAAGTCACAGAGGACAGTATTCACACCCCTTGACTTATTCCACATTTTGCTCTGGGAAGTCACAGAGGACAGTATTCAAACCCCTTGACTTATTCCACATTTTGCTCTGGGAAGTCACAGAGGACAGTATTCAAACCCCTTGACTTATTCCACATTTTGCTCTGGTAAGTCACAGAGGACAGTATTCAAACCCCTGGACTTATTCCACATTTTGCTCTGGGAAGTCACAGAGGACAGTATTCAAACCCCTTGACTTATTCCACATTTTGCTCTGGGAAGTCACAGAGGACAGTATTCATACCCCTTGACTTATTCCACATTTTGTTGTGTTACAGACTGAATTCAAAACTGATTTTTTAAAAGTCTCCATCTACACACAATACTCCATAATGACAAAGTGAGCGCTTGATTTTAGAAATGTTTACTAATTCATTGAAAATTAAATACATAAATATATCATTTACATAACTATTCACACCTCTGAGTCAATACTTTGAAGAAGCACCTTTGGAGGCAATTACAGCTGTGAGTTTTTTTGGGTAGTCTATAAAAGTTTTGCATACCCGGATTGTACAATATTTGCCCATTATTCTTTTAAAAATTCTTCAAGCTCTGTCAAGTTGATTGTTGATCATTGCAAGACAGCCATTTTCAAGTCTTGCCATAGATTTTCAAGCCGATTTAAGTCAAAACTGTAACTAGGCTACTCAGAAACATTTAACGTCGTCTTGGTAAGCAACTCCTTGTGTTTTAGGTTATTGTCCTGCTGAAAGGTTCATTTGTCTCCCAGAAAGCACACTGAACCAGGTTTTAGGCTTGAATTTTGCTTTTGCTTATAGCTATATTTCCTTTATTTTTATCAAAAAAAACTCCTTAGTCCTTGCCGATGACAAGCATACCCATAACATGATGCAGCCAGGCCTCCCGAGTGGCACAGCGGTCTAAGGCACTGCATTGCAGTGCTTGAGGCATCACTACAGCCCCAGGTTCGATCCCAGGCTGTATCACAGCCAGCTGTGACCGGGAGACCCATGAGGCGGCGTACAATTGGCCCAGCGTCGTCTGGGTTAGGGGAGGGTGTGGCCAGCCAGGATTTCCTTGTCCCATCGCGCTCTAGCGACTCCTTATGACGGGCTGGGTGCCTGCAAGCTGACTTCGGTTGCCAGCTGGACAGTGTTTCCTCCGACACATGGTGCGGCTTGCTTCCAGGTTAAGCGAGCAGTGTGTCAAGAAGCAGTGCGGCTTGGCAGGGTCGTGTTTCAGAGGACGCTTGGCTCTCGACCTTTGCCTCTCCTGGGTCCGTAGGGGAGTTGCAGCGAGCCGAGGACAAGACTGTAACTACCAATTGAATATCACGAAATTGGGGAGAAAACGGGGTAAAAAAAACAAAAACATGATGCAGCCACCATGCTTGAAAATATGAATAGTGGTACTCAGTGATGTGTTGTGTTCTACCCCCAAAATAAATAAATAACATAACGCTTTGTATTCAATACATAGAGTTAATTTATTTGCCAAATTGTTTTTTGCAGTATTACTTAAGTGCATTGTTGCAAACAAGATGCATGTTTAGGAATGTTTCTATTCTTTACAGGCTTCCTTCTTTTCAGTCTGTCTATTAGGTTAGTATTGGGGAGTAACTACAATGTTGTTGATCCATCCTCAGTTTTCTCCTATCACAGCCATTAAACTCTGTAACTGTTTTTAAGTCATCATTGGCCTCATAGTGAAATTCTTCAGCGGTTTCCTTCATCTCCGGCAACTGAGTTAGGAAGGATGCCTCTATATTTGTAGTGTATTGATGCACCATTCAACGTGTAATTAATAACTTCACCATGTTTTTCTTTACTCATCTACCAATAGGTCCCCTTCTTTGCGAGGCATTAGAAAACCTCCCTGGTCTTTGTGGTTGAATCTGTGTTTGAAATTCACTGCTCGGCTGAGGGACCTTACAGATAATTGTACAGTATGTGTGGGGTACAGAGATGAGGTAGTCATTCAAAAATCATTTTAAACACTATTATTGCACACAGAGTGTGTCCATGCAACTTATTATGTGATTTGTTACACACATCTTTACTCCTTGTCACTAAACCGATGTGGATGTGGTGGAGGAGTCAGGCGCAGGACACTGAGGTTAAGTCCAACAGTATTTAATAGTCCAAAGTATAATAGGAAAACCTCCGACCTCAAAAACACAAAGAGGCGAGGGAAAATTACGCACACGCATAAACACTAAAACACAAAACAAAACAGGGAGCAAAGACGTAGCTCCGACACTGTGGCAGCAATTAACAACACACAATCATACTAGAACAAAACAAGGAACTTATAAGACACGCAATCAACACACAAATGGACACAGGTGATACAGACAGACAAAAGCAATCGAATGACGAAACATAGAGCGGTGGCAGCTAGTACTCCGGGGACGGCGATCGCCGAAGCCTGCCCGAACCAGGAGGAGGAGCAGCCTCGGCAAAAACCGTGACAGTACCCCCCCCTTGACGCGCGGCACCAGCCGTGCGCCGACCCCGGCCTCGGGGACGGCCAGGAGGACGCGGACCCGGGAGCATGGGATGCCCATGGTGAAACTCAGTCAGGAGGGATGGATCGAGTATGTCCCTCCTGGGCACCCAGCACCGTTCCTCCGGACCGTACCCCTCCCACTCCACGAGATACTGGAGACCACTCATCCGGCGCCTCGAGTCCAAGATGGTCCGGATCCTGTACGCCGGGGCCCCCTCGATGTCCAAAGGGGGCGGAGGGGTCTCTCCTATCTCATCTTCTTGGAGTGGGCCAGCTACCACCGGCCTGAGAAGAGACACATGGAACGAGGGGTTAATATTTTTATACTCTATAGGCAGTTGTAACCTGTAACACACCTCGTTCAATCTTCTCAGGACTTTGAAGGGCCCCACAAACCGCCCGACCCAGCTTCCCGGCAGGGCAGGCGGAGGGGCAGGTTTCGAGTCGAGAGCCAGACTCGATCTCCCGGTGCGTACACCGGTCCCTCACTGCGGTGGCGGTCGGCGCTCGCCTTTTGTTGACGGATGGCACGCTGCAGATGGACATGGGCAGCGTCCCACGTCTCCTCCGAGCGCCGAATCCACTCGTCCACCGCAGGGGCCTCGATCTGGATCTCGTGCCATGGTGCCAGGACCGGCTGATAACCTAAAACACACTGGAAAGGTGTTAAATTGGTGGAGGAGTGGCGGAGAGAGTTCTGGGCCATCTCTGCCCAGGGATGAACCTAGACCACTCCTCCGGCCGGTCCCGGCAATAGGACCTCAAAAACCTACCCACATCCTGGTTGACACGTTCCACCTGCCCATTGCTCTCTGGGTGGTACCCCGAGGTAAGGCTTACCGAGACCCCCAACCGTTCCATGAACGCCCCCCAAACTCTGGAGGTGAACTGGGGACCTCGGTCAGACACTATATCCTTGGGGACCCCATAGTGCAGGAAGACATGGGTAAATAGGGCCTCAGCGGTTTGTAGGGCAGTAGGGAGACCCGGCATGGGAAGGAGACGACAGGCCTTGGAAAACCGATCCACAACGACCAAAATGGTGGTATTCCCCTGGGAGGGGGGAAGATCGGTTACCATGGTCGTTGTGGAATGGGCAGGGGATGTAGCTTACCCCTGGGCAAATGTCTAGGCGCCTTACACTGGGCACACACCGAGCAGGAGGAGACATAAACCCTCACATCCCTAGCTAACGTTGGCCACCAGTATTTCATGCTAAGACAGTGCACGGTCCGGCCAATACCTGGATGTCCAGAGGAGGGTGATGTATGAGCCCAATAAATCAGTCGATCACGAATCTCGAGCAGAACGTACATCCGCCCCACAGGACACTCGGGGGGAGTAGGGTCGGTACGCAGTGCCCGCTCGATTTCCGCATCGACCTCCCATACCACCGGAGCCACCAAACAAGACTCCGGCAATATGGAAGTAGGCTCGTTGGACCTCTCCTCTGTGTCATACCGCCGGGACAGGGCGTCTGCCTTACCATTCTGGGACCCAGGGATGTATGTGATCTTAAAAACGAACCGGGTTAGGAACATGTTCCACCTAGCCTGACGAGGGTTCAATCTCCTAGCTGCCCGGATGTACTCCAGGTTACGGTGATCAGTCAGAATGAGGAAAGGGTGTTGAGCCTCCTCAAGCCAATGCCTCCACACCTTTAGGGCCTGGACTACGGCTAACAGCTCCCTGTCCCCAACATCATAGTTACGCTCCGCCGAGCTGAGCTTCTTGGAGTAGAACGCACAGGGGCGGAGTTTAGGTGGCGTGCCGGACCGTTGTGACAGAACTGCCCCAATACCGGTCTCGGACGCGTCTACCTCTACTTGGAATGGTATAGAGGGATCCGGATGCGCCAGCACAGGAGCCGAGGTGAACAGGTTCTTTAGTTTGACAAATGCCCTGTCCGCCTCAGCCGACCACTGCAAACGAACCGGACCCCCCTTTAGCAGGGACGTAATGGGAGCTGCAACCTGTCCAAAACCCCGAATAAACCTCCGGTAGTAATTAGCAAAACCCACGAACTGCTGCACCTCTTTTACAGTGGTTGGAGTTTGCCAATTACGCACGGCCGATACCCGGTCTACCTCAATCTCCACGCCAGACGCAGACAACCGATAACCCAAAAAGGAGACGGACTCCTGGAAGAACAGGCATTTCTCTGCCTTGACATACAAGTCATGCTCCAACAGTCTTCTCAACACTCGCGCACCTGGGCTACATGCTCGGCTCGTGTAGAAGAATACACTAGGATGTCGTCGATGTAAACTACTACACCCTGCCCATGCATGTCCCGGAAAATCTCGTCTACAAAGGATTGGAAGACTGAAGGAGCATTCATTAACCCGTATGGCATGACGAGATACTCGTAATGACCCGAGGTGGTGCTAAATGCTGTTTTCCATTCATCCCCCTCCCTAATGCGCACCAGATTGTACGCGCTCCTGAGATCCAACTTTGTGAAGAACCGCGTCCCGGCGTAATGACTCCGTCATCGTCGCAATCAGTGGAAGTGGGTAACTGTATTTAACTGTGATCTGATTGAGACTACGGTAATCAATACACGGGCGCAATCCCCGTCCTTCTTCTTCACAAAGAAGAAACTCGAGGAGACCGGGAAGTGGAGGACCGTATGTATCCCTGTGCCAAGGACTCGGCTATGTAAGTCTCCATAGCCGCTGTTTCCTCTTGAGACAGGGGATACACACGACTCCGGGGAAGAGCTGCTCCTGTCTGGAGATTTATCGCACAGTCCCCTTGTCTATGAGGAGGTAGCCGTGCTGCCCTCGATTTGCTAAACACGAGTGCTAAATCCTCATACTCAGGGGGAATGCGCAGTGTGGGCACTTGGTTCGGACTCTCTACCGAGGTCGCCCCTACGGAAACACCTAGACATCTCCCTACACACTGGGCAGACCACTCCATAAGAGCCCTCTGTTGCCACGCTATGGTAGGATCATGGGTGCTTAACCAGGGAAGGCCCAACACCACGGGGTACGCAGGAGAGTTAATCAGATAAAACTGAATGATCTCCTCATGACCCCCCTGCGTCGTCATCGTCAGTGGTGCTGTGACATCCCTGATCAGACCCGACCCCAACGGCCGGCTGTCTAATGCGTGGACAGGAAATGGAGCTTCTACCGGCTGAAGGGGAATTCCTAACCTACCACAAAATGCCTGATCAATAAAGTTCCCAGCTGCGCCTGAATCTACTAGCGCCTTATGCTGGGAATGAGGTGCCACCTGTGGAAATCTCACAGGAATACTCATGTGACCAACAGAAAGATCTGTGTAAGCGGGCCGCCTACTCACCTGAAATGACTCCCCAGTGCGTGGCCTGTTGTCACCTCTCCCAGGAGACCCTCCCCAGCACCTGGCCACGGTGTGTCCTCCACGACCACAGGTGGTGCAGGGGATGGCCCCCCTCGGGTTCCCTCTCCTCCTCTCTCTAGCGCCAGCACCCCCGAGCTCCATGGGAATCGGCTCGGAGGTGCTGGAGGGTGGAATGGACGACCCCCACTCGGGACGTCCGCGGGTAGCCAGCAGGGTGTCTAGACGGATGGAAATGTCCACCAACTGGTCGAACGACAGGTTGGTGACCCTGCAGGCCAGCTCACGACGAACGTCCCTTCGTAGGCTACACCGGTAGTGGTCGATGAGGGCCCTCTCATTCCACCCCGCATCCGCCGCTAGTGTCCGGAACTCCAGTGCGAACTCCTGTGCGCTCCTCTTCCCCTGTCGGAGGTGGAACAGACGCTCTCCCGCCGCTTTCCCCTCAGGTGGATGATCGAAGACAGCCCTGAAGCGGCGGGAGAACTCAGCGTAGGTGATGGTTGCGGCGTCTATTCCCCTCCATTCGGCGTTGGCCCACTCCAACGCCTTGCCGGATAGACAGGAGATGAGGGCGGAGACGCTCTCGTATCCCGAGGCGCCGGGTGTATGGTGGCAAGGTAAAGTTCCACCTGCAGGAGGAATCCCTGACACCCGGCTGCAGAACCGTCATATGCCCTCGGGAGCGAGAGCCGAATGCCACTGGGTTCCGGTGCTGAGAGAGGAGGACTGGCCGTTGGTGATGGGATGTTGTAAGAGTGCGTGGGCACCTCTCGATTCACCAATCGGCGCAGAGTGTTGGACACCTCTTCCATGGCGGCCCCGAGTTGCCGGATCATGGTGTCCTGGTAGTTGATCCGGTCCTCCAGGGATTCGGGTGCCGCCGCTGTTCCTGCTGACTCCATGGTGGTGTGTTGTTCTGTCACTAAACCGATGTGGATGTGGTGGAGGAGTCAGGCGCAGGACACTGAGGTTAAGTCCAACAGTATTTAATAGTCCAAAGTATAATAGGAAAACCTCCGACCTCAAAAACACAAAGAGGCGAGGGAAAATTACGCACACGCGTAAACACTAAAACACAAAACAAAACAGGGAGCAAAGACGTAGCTCCGACACTGTGGCAGCAATTAACAACACACAATCATACTAGAACAAAACAAGGAACTTATAAGACACGCAATCAACACACAAATGGACACAGGTGATACAGACAGACAAAAGCAATCGAATGACGAAACATAGAGCGGTGGCAGCTAGTACTCCGGGGACGGCGATCGCCGAAGCCTGCCCGAACCAGGAGGAGGAGCAGCCTCGGCCGAAACCGTGACACTCCTGAACGTATTTAGGCTTGCCATAACAAAGGGGTTGAGTACTTAAGACATTTCAGCTTTCATTTTTAATTCATTTGTAAAAATGTCTAAAAACATAATTCCACATTGACATTATGGGGTATTGTGTGTAAGCCAGTGACACAAAATCTCAATTTAATCCATTTTCAATTCAGGCTGTAACACAACAAAATGTCAAAAAAGTCAAGGGGTGTGAATACTGTCTGAAGGCACTGTATATATACACTGAACAAAAATATAAATGCCACATGCAACAATTTCAAAGATTTTACTGAGTAACTGTTCATATAAGGAAATCAGTCAATTGAAATAAATTCATTAGGCCCTAACCTATGGATTTCACATGACTGGGAATACAGATATGCATCTGTTGGTCACAGATACCGTAGGGGTGTGGATCAGAAAACCAGTCAGTATCTGGTGTGACCACCATTTGCCTCATGCAGCGTGACACATCTCCTTCGCATTGAGTTGATCAGGCTGTTGATTGTGGCCTGTGGAATGTTGTCCCACTCCTCTTCAATTGCTGTGCGAAGTTGCTGGATATTGGCGGGAACTGGAACACGCTGTCATATACGTCAATCTAGAGCATCCCAAACATGCTCAATGGGTGACATGTCTGGTGAGTATGCAGGCCATGGAAGAACTGGGACATTTTCAGCTTCCAGGAATTGTGTACAGATCCTTGCAAGATGGGGCCGTGCATTATCATACTGAAACAGGAGGTGATGGCGGCGGATGAATGGCACAACAATGGGCCTCAGGATCTCGTCACGGTATCTCTGTGCATTCAAATTGCCATCGATAAAATGCAATCGTGTTCATTGTCCGTAGCTTATGCCTGTCCATACCATAACCCCACTGCCACCATGGGGCACTCTGTTTACAACATTGACATCAGCAAACCGCTCGCCCATACAACGCCATACACACTGTCTGCCATCTGCCCGGTACAGTTGAAACCGGGATTCATCCATGAAGAGCACACTTCTCCAGCATGCCAGTAGCCATCGAAGGTGAGCATTTGCCCACTGAAGTTGGTAATGAAGCTGAACTGCAGTCAGGTCAAGACACTTGTGAGGACGACCAGCATGCAGATGAGCTTCCCTGAGACGGTTTCTGACAGTTTGTGCAGAAATCCTTTGGTTGTGCAAACCCACAGCTTCATCAGCTGTCCAGGTGGCTGGTCTCAGATGTTGGATGCGGCTTATGGTAGAGAAATGAACATTCAATTCTCTGGAAACAGCTCTGGTGGACATTCCTGCAGTCAGAATGTAAATTGCAATCTCCCTCAAAACTTGAGACATATGTGGCATTGTGTTTTGTAACAAAACTGCACATTTTAGAGTGGAATTATTTTTATTTTGCATTTATTAAGGATCCCCATTAGCTACTCTTCCTGGGGTCCAGCAACATAAGGCAGTTATATATAATTACAAATATTATATTACAGTACATTTCATAACACTTTTCACAACATATTAACTGTGTGCCCTCAGGCCACTACTCTACTACCACATATCTACAATACAAAATCCATGTGTACGTGTGTACAGTGCCAACCAGGGTTACTCCAATCACCTCAACTTGCTCAATTTCCACAGTATTCATTACAAGATTTAGTTAGGTTTAGGGTTTAGTGAATGATTTGTCCCAAATACAATGTTTTTAGTTTTTGAAATATTTAGGACTAACTTATTTATTGCCATCCACTCTGAAACTAACTGCAGCTCTTTGTTAATTGTTGCAGTAATTTCACTCGCTGTAGTAGCTGACGAGTATAGTGTTGAGTCATCCGCATACATAAACATACTGGCTTTACTCAAAGCCAGTGGCATGTCGTTAGTAAAGATTGATAAACGTAAGGGGCCTAGACAGCTGCCCTGGGGAATTCCTGATTCTACCTGGATTGTGTTGGAGAGGCTTCCATTAAAGAACACCCTCTGTGTTCTGTTAGACAGGTAACTCTTTATCCACAATATAGCAGGGGGTGTAAAGCCATAACACACACGTTTTTCCAGCAGCAGACTATGATCGATAATGTCAAAAACCACACTGAAGTCCAACAAAACAGCTCCCACAATATTCCTATCATCAATTTGTCATTTGTGTAAGTTGCATGTGCATGTTGAATGCCCTTCCCTATAAGCATGCTGAAAGTCTGTTGTCAATTTGTTTACTGTAAAATAGCATTGTATCTGGTAAACACGTTTTTTTCCAAAAGTTTACTAAGGGTTGTTAACAGGCTGATTGGTCGGCTATTTGAGCCAGCAAAGGGGGCCTTACCATTCTTGGGTAGCGGAATGACTTTTGCTTCCCTCCAGGCCTGAGGGCACACACTTTCTTGTCGGCTTAGATTGAAGATATGGCAAATAGGAGTGGTAATATCGTCCACTATTATCCTCAGTAAATTCCATCCAAGTTGTCAGACCCCGGTGGCTTGTCATTGTTGATAGACAACAATAATTTTTTCACCTCTTCCACACTCACTTTAAGGAATTCAAAATTACAAAGCTTGTCTTTTATAATTTGGTCAGATATACTTGGATGTGTAGTGTCAGCGTTTGTTGTTGGCATGTCATGCATAAATTTGATAATCTTGCCAATGAAAAAGTCATTATAGTAGTTGCCAATATCAGTGGAACCAACATTTTCCTCCACGAATTAAATGCAACGCACAGTTTTATACAGAGCCATGATCGCATGGAACTCCCTTCCAAACATCAAAATGACATTTAAAAAACAGATTAAAGAACAACTCATGGAACGGCAGGGACTGTAAGGCGACACACAAACACACTAACACAAAACATTTTTTGTATTGTTTGTATTTTTTTGTTGCATTGTTTGTATATCATTAGATTTTACATTTGTGTTACTGTCCTTATCTGTCAATGTATCAGTGTTTTGTTACTTGTCATGTTTTGTGTTTTTTTGTGGAACCCAGGAAGAGTAACTGCTGCTTCTGAAAAAGCTAATGGGGATCCAAATAAACAAATAAACATAGACATGTTCACTATTGCCTTGTTTTATTTGATGTAAGTTCCTTCTATATATGTTGGTGTGTACATTAAACCGTGTTTTTATAAGATCATACTGATGGGTCCTTGGTCACAGTCCTTGGTCTTGTCTGACCTCATCACCACTCTGGATGAGCAGGCGTTTCTGTCCACCACCAGCTCACACTCTGAAGGGAGATTCACCACCGTTGGGATCCTGAGATGGAAAGATAGGTAGAAGGGAGAGGGGGAGAGGGGAGAGGGGGGGAGAGGGCGAGGTAGAAGGAATACGGGAGAGAGGGAGAGGCAGAAGATAGAGGTAGAAGGGAAAGGGGGAGAGAGGGAGAGGTAGAAGGAATACGGGAGAGGGGGTGAGGTAGAAGGGAGAGGGGGAGAGGTAGAAGGAAGAAGGGGAGAGGGGGAGAGGTAGAAGGGAGAGGGAGGTAGAGGGAGAGGTAGAAGGAAGACGGGAGAGGGGGTGAGGTAGAAGGGAGAGGGGGAGAGGTAGAAGGAAGACGGGAGAGGGGGTGAGGTAGAAGGGAGAGCGGGAGAGGTAGAAGGAAGACGGGAGAGGGGGTGAGGTAGAAGGGAGAGGGGGAGAGGTAGAAGGGAGAGGGAGGTAGAAGGGAGAAGGGGAGAGGGGGGAGAGGTAGAAGGGAGACGGGAGAGAGGGAGAGGTAGAAGGGAGAGGGAGAGAGGGAGAGGTAGAAGGAAGACGGGAGAGAGGGAGAGGTAGAAGGGAGAGGGGGAGAGGTAGAAGGAAGAAGGAGGTAGAAGGGAGAGGGGGAGAGGGGGAGAGAGGTGGGTGGTGACAGAGAGAGAAAAGGAAGAAGGGAGAGGGGGAGAAGGAGAGGTAGAAGGGAGAGGGGGAGAGGTAGAAGGAAGACGGGAGAGAGGGAGAGGGGGAGAGGTAGAAGGGAGAGAGGGAGAGGTAGAAGGAGAGAGGAGAGAGAAAGAGAAAGGGAGAGAGAGGGGCGGTGGTTGGGAGGGAGAGGGGGTGGAGACAGATCGAGGGTGAGAGAGAGAGCGGGGGGTGGAGACAGAAAGGGAGAGGGAGAAAGAGAGAGAGGGAGAGGGGGAGAGAGAGAGGGGGAGAGAGAGGGGGGTGAAGACAGATCGAGAGAGAGCGAGAGGGGGGTCAAATCAGGCTCTTGTTTGCTGAGTTCCATCTCTCAATATAACTAGTGCATCTCTCAGAGAAGTATAGACAGATAGGGTTATACTCATGCCAATAAAGCTTATTTGAATTTGAAAGAGATATTTGGTGTTACTTGTTGCAGCAGCCGATGCCTTCCTCGGAGCAGGAACAGTCGTAGCAGTCCTTCACCCATGAAGAACCGAACACATGCTGCTTTCCCTCCTTATCCACACACCCTACACACACACACACACACACACACACACACACACACACACACACACACACACACACACACACACACACACACTCACCAGTTTAAGCAACATGACCTAACGCATACAGCATCACACCCTCCTTATCCTGGTTACAGTGCTAACATTACTGTCGAATTAACATTGTAATAGTATTGTAGTAGTATTGTAATAGTATTGTAATAGTATTGTAATAGTATTGTAATAGTATTGTAATAGTATTGTAATAGTATTGTAATAGTATTGTAATAGTATTGTAATAGTATTGTAGTAATATTGTGGTAGTATAGTACTAGACTCACCCTTTGGTGGAGGAGTCTTGGAGTCTTTGGTCTCCAGCCCCTGGAAGAAGCATTGAGCTCGGCACACGACCACCAACGCCAGAACACACACTACCACACGGACGAGAGAACCCTGAAACAGACACACGATTGGTCGATTGCAACAAACACTAAATAATTTTGCGCGCTCCTGCAGGTTAGCGCTGGATTTCTTTCGTTAAATATTATATCCACGAGTTCACTCTGAGGGAGTAGATAAAGGGCTTCATTGGGGTTAGGGTTAGTTAAATATTATATCGAGTAGATAAAGGGCTACGAGTTCACTCTGAGGGAGTAGATAAAGGGCTTCATTGCCAAAATCCCGAATGATCCCTTTAAAATGCTACTGACGGGAGATTACATTCACCTGCATGATAAAACAAACTTGCTTGCAACCAAAAACCCACAATAATAAACTAACAGATCAGTTGGTCTCATTGTTATTGTGTCAAGTGATTATGATACCAGACAGCTGCATCTAGGTTCCCTACTCCTGCCCCCAATGAAATATTGACCTATCAGGAGCATCGGAAACCGTAAGGCAGATGAATGTAAAAATACTTAGACTTGATTTAGGGCTCTATTCCTTCCGTATCGCGGAAAATCAGCGTTACAGCGCGATAGACAGTTATAAACAATGTTCCCGTGGTCACGGAGACTGCATTCATGCTGCATATGTCGGCTCAATCGGAAATTAGACTACCAGTCAAAAGTTTTAGAACACCTTCTCATTCAAGGGTTTTTCTTTATTTTTACTATTTTCTACATTGTATAATAATAGTGAAGACATCAAAACTATGAAATAACACATAGGGAATCATGTACTAACCGAAAAAGTGTTAAACAAATGAAAATATATTTTATATTTGAGATTCTTCAAATAGCCACCCTTTGCTTTGATGACAGCTTTGCACACTCTTGGCATTCTCTCAACCAGCTTCATGAGGTAGTCACATGGAATGCATTTCAATTAACAGGTGTGCTTTCTTAAAAGTTAATTTGTGGAATTTCTTTCCTTCTTAATGCATTTGAGCCAATCAGTTGTGTTGTGACAAGGTGGGGGGGGCAAGAACAGCTCAAAAAAGCAAAGAGAAACGACAGTCCATCATTACTTTAAGGCATGAAGGTCAGTCAATACGGAACATTTCAATAACTTTTAGTGCAGTCGCAAAAACCATCAAGCGCTATGATGAAACTGGCTCTCATGAGGAATGGAAGACCCAAAGTTACCTATGCTGCAGAGAATAAGTTCATTAGTGTTACCAGCCTAAGAAATTGCAGCCCAAATAAATGCTTCACAGAGTTCAAGTAACAGTCACATCTCAACATCAGCTGTTCAGAGGAGACTGTGTGAATCAGGCCTTCATGGTCGAAAGGACACCAATAATAAGAAGAGACTTGCTTGGGCCAAGAAACACGAGCAATGGACATTAGACCGGTGGATATTTGTCCTTTGGTCTGGAGTCTAAATTGGAGATTTTTGGTTCCAACCACTGTGTCTTTGTGAGACACGGTGTGGGTGAACGGATGATCTCCGCATGTGTATTTCCCACCGTAAATCATGGAGGAGGAGGTGTTATGGTGTGGGGGTGCCTTGCTGGTGACACTGTCTGTGATTTATTTAGAATTCAAGGCACACTTAACCAGCATGGCTACCACAGTATTCTGCAGCGATAAGCCATCCCATCTGGTTTGGGCTTAGTGGGACTATCATTTGTTTTCAGCAGGACAATGACCCAACACACCTCCAGGCTGTGTAAGGGCTATTTTACCAAGAAGGAGAGTGATGGAGTGCTGCATCAGATGACCTGGCCTCCACAATCCCCCGACCTCAACCTAATTGAGATGGTTTGGGTTGAGTCGGACGGCAGAGTGAAGGAAAAGCAGCCAACAAGTGCTCAGCATATGTGGGAACTCCTTCAAGACTGTTGGAAAAGCATTCCAGGTGAAGCTTGTTGAGAGAATGCCAAGAGTGTGCAAAGCTGTCATCAAGACAAAGGGTGGCTATAAAATATATTTTGATTTGTTTAACACTTTTTTGGTTACTACATGATTCCATATGTGTTATTTCCTAGTTTTGATGTCTTCACTATTATTCTACAATGTAAAACATTGTAAAATAAAGAAAAACCCTTGAATGAGAAGGTGTTCTAAAACTTTTGACAGGTAGTGTACCTTAAAAATGTTACTTGATTTTCCGCGATACTTCGGCAATACGGATTGAATCCAGCCCTTAGTTACACATTTCAAAAATGGACCGTCCAGGGATACGTTCCCCTGATCTTGATAAGAAATGACGATCTTTTTTTACGAAAACATTATTTTTATAGATGGATTACATAAATTGGAAACAAAAAATAAATAATAATAAGCCAACAGTATTTGTATAGTATTTAGTATACAGTTTCCAGTCATACAAGGTGAATTGCCACAGTAGATTTGCCAACGTCAACGAGGAAATACTTTATTTCAGTTATACGGAATGATTGTCAAATAGATAATTCGCCCCTAAAAAGCAGGATTCATTGGGTCCCATGATAATACCCACCGGGGGTGAAATATTCTTTCAAAATGTTGGCAACGATCAGGACTAAAAGTGAAACCTGACATCTGCTTTAAGGAACATTCAATTGGTGGTGAATGAGACCTGTGCGGGTGATTTTAGTGCGTTAGGGTTAGGGTTAGGGTTAGGGTTAGGTTGTTTCAATAGGCCCTCAGCGTTCACTGACAGACTCAACACAGCGCTCACACACACACAGCGCTCACATATTTACTTATTAAATACTTATTAATAAACGTCTGATATTAAAGTTGAAATAATAAAGCCAATTCATAACTGATATCATTTCACATGTGATACGTAATAACTTATAATCTCTCATAACAGAGAGGCCCTACTCTAGGGTCCTTACTAAATGATGTGGGTTAGGGTACGTACCATGCTGACAGAAGTCTTCTTGTCAAAATGCAAGTTGAAGTGTTTTATGTCTCCTCGTTCACAGCTTTATATAAGATAGTAACACCCCTCCCAATGTCTTTATATCACACAGTAGTGAAAACACCCCTCCCAATGTCTTTATATCACACAGTAGTCAAAACACCCCTCCCAATGTCTTTATATCACACAGTAGTCAAAACACCCCTCCCAATGTCTTTATATCACACAGTAGTCAAAACACCCCTCCCAATGTCTTTATATCACACAGTAGTCAAAACACCCCTCCCAATGTCTTTATATCACACAGTAGTCAAAACACCCCTCCCAATGTCTTTATATCACACAGTAGTCAAAACACCCCTCCCAATGTCTTTATATCACACAGTAGTCAAAACACCCCTCCCAATGTCTTTATATCACACAGTAGTCAAAACACCCCCTCCCAATGTCTTTATATCACACAGTAGTGAAAACACCCCTCCCAATGTCTTTATATCACACAGTAGTCAAAACACCCCTCCCAATGTCTTTATATCACACAGTAGTCAAAACACCCCTCCCAATGTCTTTATATCACACAGTAGTCAAAACACCCCTCCCAATGTCTTTATATCACACAGTAGTCAAAACACCCCTCCCAATGTCTTTATATCACACAGTAGTCAAAACACCCCTCCCAATGTCTTTATATCACACAGTAGTCAAAACACCCCTCCCAATGTCTTTATATCACACAGTAGTCAAAACACCCCTCCCAATGTCTTTATATCACACAGTAGTCAAAACACCCCTCCCAATGTCTTTATATCACACAGTAGTCAAAACACCCCTCCCAATGTCTTTATATCACACAGTAGTCAAAACACCCCTCCCAATGTCTTTATATCACACAGTAGTCAAAACACCCCTCCCAATGTCTTTATATCACACAGTAGTCAAAACACCCCTCCCAATGTCTTTATATCACACAGTAGTCAAAACACCCCTCCCAATGTCTTTATATCACACAGTAGTCAAAACACCCCTCCCAATGTCTTTATATCACACAGTAGTCAAAACACCCCTCCCAATGTCTTTATATCACACAGTAGTCAAAACACCCCTCCCAATGTCTTTATATCACACAGTAGTCAAAACACCCCTCCCAATGTCTTTATATCACACAGTAGTCAAAACACCCCTCCCAATGTCTTTATATCACACAGTAGTCAAAACACCCCTCCCAATGTCTTTATATCACACAGTAGTCAAAACACCCCTCCCAATGTCTTTATATCACACAGTAGTCAAAACACCCCTCCCAATGTCTTTATATCACACAGTAGTCAAAACACCCCTCCCAATGTCTTTATATCACACAGTAGTCAAAACACCCCTCCCAATGTCTTTATATCACACAGTAGTCAAAACACCCCTCCCAATGTCTTTATATCACACAGTAGTCAAAACACCCCTCCCAATGTCTTTATATCACACAGTAGTCAAAACACCCCTCCCAATGTCTTTATATCACACAGTAGTCAAAACACCCCTCCCAATGTCTTTATATCACACAGTAGTCAAAACACCCCTCCCAATGTCTTTATATCACACAGTAGTCAAAACACCCCTCCCAATGTCTTTATATCACACAGTAGTCAAAACACCCCTCCCAATGTCTTTATATCACACAGTAGTCAAAACACCCCCTCCCAATGTCTTTATATCACACAGTAGTCAAAACACCCCCTCCCAATGTCTTTATATCACACAGTAGTCAAAACACCCCCTCCCAATGTCTTTATATCACACAGTAGTCAAAACACCCCTCCCAATGTCTTTATATCACACAGTAGTCAAAACACCCCCTCCCAATGTCTTTATATCACACAGTAGTGAAAACACCCCTCCCAATGTCTTTATATCACACAGTAGTCAAAACACCCCTCCCAATGTCTTTATATCACACAGTAGTCAAAACACCCCCTCCCAATGTCTTTATATCACACAGTAGTCAAAACACCCCTCCCAATGTCTTTATATCACACAGTAGTCAAAACACCCCTCCCAATGTCTTTATATCACACAGTAGTCAAAACACCCCTCCCAATGTCTTTATATCACACAGTAGTCAAAACACCCCTCCCAATGTCTTTATATCACACAGTAGTCAAAACACCCCTCCCAATGTCTTTATATCACACAGATCCCATAGAAACACCCCTCCCAATGTCTTTATATCACACAGTAGTGAAAACACCCCTCCCAATGTCTTTATATCACACAGTAGTCAAAACACCCCTCCCAATGTCTTTATATCACACAGTAGTCAAAACACCCCTCCCAATGTCTTTATATCACACAGTAGTCAAAACACCCCTCCCAATGTCTTTATATCACACAGTAGTCAAAACACCCCTCCCAATGTCTTTATATCACACAGTAGTCAAAACACCCCTCCCAATGTCTTTATATCACACAGTAGTCAAAACACCCCTCCCAATGTCTTTATATCACACAGTAGTCAAAACACCCCTCCCAATGTCTTTATATCACACAGTAGTCAAAACACCCCTCCCAATGTCTTTATATAAGCTAGTACACACATCTAGAGGTCACCTGCTCTCCCCAAAGCTCTATATACAGAGCAAATTTCCCCATAACTCTTATGTCTATAAATCTCTGAACAACAGGGAACCAGTATTTGTTTAAGGCAGGGCTGGAACAGTAAATATGACTCAAATACACAGTCCAGAAAGGCCATGTCTCTTCAGTTTTGACTGATTAACTTTTGCACAGTTGAGAAAGTGTCTGTATTTACAAGAGCGGTTGAAACACATATCTAGCTATACATACACATATATATACACATACCTAGCTATACATACACATACACAGATACATATACACTACCGTTCAAAAGTTTGGGGTCACTTAGAAATGTCTTTGTTTTCGAAAGAAAAGCAATTTTTTTGTTCATTAAAATAACATCAAATTGATCAGAAATACAGTGTAGACAATGTTAATGGCTATTGTAGCTGGAAACGGCTGATTTTTAATGGAATATCTACATAGGCGTACAGAGGCCCATTATCAGCAACCATCAGTCCTGTGTTCCAATGGCACGTTGTGTTTCATATTTATTTATTTTACCTTTATTTAACTAGGCAAGTCAGTTAAGAACAAATTCTTATTTACAACGTCAGCCTACACCGGCCGAACCCGGATGACGCTGGGCCAATTGTGCGCCACCCTGTGGGACTCCCAATCATAGCCGGTTGTGATACAGCCTGGAATCGAACAAGGGGCTCTGTAGTGACGCCTCAAGCGCTGAGATGCAGTGCCTTAGACCGCTGCGCCACTCAGGAGCCCATCCAAGTTGATCATTTTAAAAGGATAATTGGTCATTAGAAAACCCTTTTGCAATTATGTTAGCACAGCTGAAAACTGTTGTGCTTATTATAGAAGCAATAAAACTGGCCTTCTTGAGACTAGTTGAGTATCTGGAGCATCAGCAATTGTGGGTTTGATTACAGGCTCAAAATGGCCAGAAACAAATAACTTTCTTCTGAAACTCGTCAGTCTATTCTTGTTCTGAGAAATGAAGGCTATTCCATGGGAGAAATTGCCAAGAAACTGAAGATCTCGTACAACGCTGTGTACTACTCCCTTCACAGAACAGCGCAAACTGGTTCTAACCAGAATAGAAAGAGGAGTGGGAGGCCCTGGTGCACAACTGAGCAAGAGGACAAATATATTGGAGTGTCTAGTTTGAGAAACAGACGCCTCACAGGTTCTCAACTGGCAGCTTCATTAAATAGTACCTGCAAAACACCAGTCTCAACGTCAACAGTGAAGAGGCACACTCCGGGATGCTGACCTTCTAGGCAGAGTTGCAAAGAAAAATACATATCTCAGACTGGCCAATAAAAAGAAAAGGGCAAAAGAACACAGACACTTGACATAGGAAGATTGCAAAAAAAAAGTGTTATGGACAGACTAATCGAAGTTTGAGGTGTTCGGATCACAAAGAAGAACATTTGTGAGATGCAGACCAAATGAAAAGATGCTGGAGGAGTGCTTGATGCCATCTGTCAAACATGGTGGAGGCAATGTGATGGTCTGGGGGTGCTTTGGTGGTGGTAGAGTGGGAGATTCGTACAAAGGGATTTTGAAGAAGGAAGCCTCAGCTAGGCCTAAAAGGGTTCAAATCAGAACTGGACCTGCAGCTCGAATGTAACTATGTGTTTTTTATGGTTTTAACAGAATGGGCTATGAATTTTGGGCTAGTTGGCTTCTAAACGAGTTGTACAATGTAAGTTTGGTGTCAGTATGATATCTTATTGACTGATGGCTGACTTGATGGCTGACTGTCCAATTGCAGTATAATATATTGGCATTGTCCATATGTTATATTGATAATGGACAGCGTCCATTACCCATATGTTTAAACAGGGAGTTACCATCACCAAATGGACAGGCTAAAATCATCACTGAACGGCAAACAAACGGCATCACTATAGTCTCTAGGCCGTACCGAGTTCAATGAGGTTCATGTAGTTTGACCCATCTGAGTTGTTCCCTTAGGATAACATTGGATTACAGATTATGCTCTAACTCTGCTTCTGTTTATGCAATTTGCAAAGTTCCTTTTGCCACATGTTCAGGGTCACCGGTAGCTCTACAGATATATTAATTAATATGAATAGAGTACATGGTCCCCTTCATATCCTAAACAGGAAGTATGAACTTGCAATATATCATATGGCAAATGCCACTGTAACATATTGCAATTGGACAGCAATCAAGTCAGCCATCTCATTGCTTAAAATCATTATAAACAGTCAAAAGACAGAACATATGAATTGTATTTGTATAGTAGAGTGTCCCAGTAGTGGACAGTAGTATTACTTTAAACCCTTTTAACTGCATGTCCAATTTGGTGATGGTAAATCCCTGTTGAAACATATTGGCACTGGCAATATATCATATGGCAAAAAGATACTGTCCATTTCCAATATGTTTCAACAGGGATTTACCATCACCAAATGGACAGGCTGAAATCAACACCAACGAGCAAGGGAGAGGAACAACTATCACTGCTAGGCCGTTCCGAGTTCAACGATGTGCACCACTTGACCGTAGCTCGCTCGGTCTGACTGCAGCGACTGTGCAAATAAGAAGGCCAAAATGAAGCCTGACTAGTAGTGATTTCAACATGATTTTGACATATTGCGGCCTCTGGGTTACACAGAGACACGTCGTTTTTGACTGGGTCATCGAGGGGAGTTTGGGGTGGAAAAGCCACAGAATTATTCTAGCTGTGTGCAGCGGTTCATTCAGTTTGACCCATCTGAGTTGTTCTCTTAGGATAACATTGGTTTACAGTTTATGCTCTAACTCTGCTTCTGATTATGCAATTTGCAAAGTTCCTTTTGCCACGTGTCAGGGTCAACTTTATCTCTACAGATATCAATATGAATAGAGTACATGATCCCCTTCATATCCTAAACGGGAAGTATGAACTTTACCATCAACAAATGAACAGGCTGAAATCAACAACGGACAGGCTGAAATCAACAAACGGACAGGCTGAAATCAACAACGGACAGGCTGAAATCAACAAACGGACAGGCTGAAATCAACACTGAAAGGCAAATGAATCTTATCACTATAGGCTCTGGGCCGTTTCAAGTTCAACTTTGTGCCACATTGACCGTAGCTCGCTTCGGTCTAACTGCAGCGACTGTGCAAATAAGTAGGCCGGAATGAAGCCTGACTAGTAGTGATTTCAACATTATTCTGACATATTGCGGCCTCTGGGTCACACAGAGATACGCCGTTGTCGACTGGGTCATTGGGGGGAGGTTGGGGTGGACCAGCCACAGAGTTATTCTAGCTGCGTGCGGCGGTTCATTCAGTTTGACCCATCTGAGTTGTTCCCTTAGGATAAGATTGGTTTACAGGTTATGCTTTAACTCTGCTTCTGTTTATGCAATTTGCAAAGTTCCTTTTGCCATGTGTTCAGGGTCACCTTTAGCTCTACAGGTATTAATATGAATAGAGTACATGGTCCCCTTCATATCCTAAATGGGAAGTATGTACTTGCAATATATCATATGGCAAATGCCATTGTAACATATTGCAATTGGACAGCAATCAAGTCAGCCATCTCATTGCTTAAAATCATCATAAACAGTCAAAGGACAGCACATTTTAATTGTATTTGTACAGTAGAGTGTCCCAGTAGTGGACTTTATTAGTTTAAACCCTTTAACTGCATGTCCAATTCGTGATGGTAAATGCCCATTGTAACATTTGCTTATGGACAGTGTCCATTTGCCATATGATATATTACCAGTGCCAATATGTTATACTGGACATATTGGCACTGGCAATGTGTCATATGGCAAATGGATACTGTCCATAACCAGTTGTTTCCTTAGGATAACATTGGTTTAAAGGTTATGCTCTAACTCTGCTTCTTTTTATGCAATTTGCAAAGTTCCTTTTGCCACGTGTTCAGGGTCACCTTTAGCTCTACGGATATGAATATGAATAGAGTACATTTTGTTCATTGACAATAACAATTACTCTGCTAATTGGACAGTCCATTAGATATAATACATGCCAGTCTTAACATGTTATACTGCTATTGGACAGTGTCCATTGCCAGTGTCCATTGCCTGAGTGGCGCAGTGGTCTAAGGCACTGCATCGCAGTGCTAACTGTGCCACTAGAGATCCTGGTTCGAATCCAAGCGACCGGGAGACTCATGGGCGGCGCACAATTGGCCCAGCGTCGTCCAGGGTAGGGGAGGGAATGGCCGGCAGGGATGTAGCTCAGTTGATAGAGCATGGCGTTTGCAACGCCAGGGTTGTGGGTTCGATTCCCACGGGGGGCCAGTATAAAAGAAATAATAACAAAATATGTATTCACTAACTGTAAGTCGCTCTGGATAAGAGCGTCTGCTAAATGACAAAAATGTAAATGTAATAAGGACTTCCCATTACGAAATGGACATGTTGAAATTAACACCAACAAGAAATTCTGATTTCCTATGACTTCCTATGATTAAACATGACAAATAGACCTTCTCGGTTGATTCAGGACTTAACATACTGATAAATAACATTTGGTCATTAGATAGGCCATTTGGACATGGTTCACTGACTTTTGGGTTTGGAACTGACTTCCTATGATACTATCATACATGGCAAATGGACATAACATCCTGATTTAGTACTTTCAATACTTACATATGCCATTTGCACATTATATATGCCATTTGTTCATGGTTCACTAACTTTTGGATTCAGAACCTGTTGTGGAAAATAATCACTATACTTTATTAAAAATCAAAGTTCTTTCAGAGTTTTTGTAGAATCAAGAATGACTTTAATACAATTTCAACAAAGTCAGGCTAATCTGCAGATTAGGGCCCCCTCTCTCTCTCTCTTCATTACCTATATAGTCTCCTTCACACATACCCTATCTTAAAATCCCTCCCTCTTCAGTTTCCCGCTCTTTATCGCTCCGCCCACTTCCTTTGTCTATGATGGCGGCTAAATTCGACTGTCATTCAGTTCAGAATCAATAGTAATACAATCAATCAATCCCTTATCTTGCAAAAACACTAATGTTTAGTTTAAACTCTGTTCAACCCCGGCTCGACCTGAAGACTGATTGTTGGACATGACAGGTCCATACTTAAATCTTTCAAACATACACAAAACCCCACCCCATCATGCTGTAATCAATCAAGAAGATAGCCAAGGAGAGACAGAGGTTTAGCCTGAACTCTGCTCAACCCTGGCCGCTTATTCCACTTTGTTTGAGGAGAGAAGCAAAAGGCCACAGTCTGGTTTCAGTCTCTCATAAAGTAGGACAGCCATGGATTTAAGTAAGAGCGAGCAATTCGACCCGAGGTCAGATTCCCACTTTACACACACACACAGTGAAATGACCCAATTGAGTTCCTGGCCCAGCAACAAATAATTCTAACTCTATGTTCGTGATTACCCCAGTTTTATCTCTTAGTCCACTAAAAAACATCCATAACATAACATCCTGCTTCATCAAATCAAATCAAATGTTATTTGTCACATGCGCGAACACAACAGGTGTAGACCTTACAGTGAAATGCTTACTTACAAGCCCTTAACCAACAATGCAGTTTTAAGAAAGAATACCAAAAAATATGTATAAAATAATACAAAAATAAAAGTAACAAATAACTAAATAGCAGCAGTAAAAATAACAATAGCGAGGCTATATATAGGGGGTACCGGTACAGAGTCAATGTGCGGGGGCACCGGTTAGTCGAGGTAATTGAGGTAATATGTACATGTAGGTAGAGTTATTAAATTGGCTATGCATAGATAATAAACAGAGAGTAGCAGCAGCGTAAAAGAGGGGTGGGGGGGCAATGCAAATAGTCTGGGTAGCGATTTGATTAGATGTTCAGGAGTCTTATGGCTTGGGGGAAGAAAATGTTTAGAAGCCTATGACTAGGGTGGCTGGAGTCTTTGACAATTTTTAGGGCCTTCCTCTGACACCGCCTGGTATAGAGGTCCTGGATGGCAGGAAGCTTGGCCACAGTGATGTACTGGGCTGTACGCACTGCCCTCTGTAGTGCCTTGCGGTTGGAGGACGAGCAGTTGCCATTCCAGGCAGTGATGCAACCAGTCAGGATGCCCTCGATGGTGCAGCTGTAGAACCTTTTGAGGATCTGAGGACCCATGCCAAATCTTTTCAGTCTCCTTAGGGGGAATAGGTTTTGTCATGCCCTCTTCACAGCTGTCTTGGTATGCTTGGACCATGTTAGTTTGTTTGTGATGTGGACACCAAGGAACTTGAAGCTCTCAACCTGCTCCACTACAGCCCTGTCGATGAGAATGAGAGCGTGCTCGGACCTCTTCTTTTTCCTGTAGTCCACAATCATCTCCTTTGTCTTGATCACATTGAGGGAGAGGTTGTTATCCTGGCACCACACGGCCAGGTCTGTCCTCCTCCCTATAGGCTGTATCGTCGTTCTCTGTGATCAGGCCTACCACTGTTTGTATCATCGGCAAACTTAATGATGGTGTTGGAGTCGTGCCTGGCCATGCAGTCATGGGTGAACAGGGAGTACAGGGGGGACTGAGTACGCACCCCTGAGGGGCTCCCGTGTTGAGGATCAGCCTGGCGGATGTGTTGTTACCTACCCTTACCACCTGGGGGCGGCCCGTCAGGAAGTCCAGAATCCAGTTGCAGAGGGAGGTGTTTAGTCCCAGGGTCCTTAGCTTAGTGATGAGCTTTGAGGGCACTATGGTGTTGAAAGCGCTGAGCTGTAGTCAATGAAAAGCATTCTCACATAGGTGTTCCTTTTGTCCAGGTGTGAAAGGGCAGTGTGGAGTGCAATAGAGATTGCATCATCTGTGGATCTGTTGGGGCGTTATGCAAATTGGAGTGGGTCTAGGGTTTCTGGGATAATGGTGTTGATGTGAGCCATGACCAGCCTTTCAGAGGACTTCATGGCTACAGATGTGAGTGCTACGGGTCGATAGAATTATGGTCAGATTTTCCAAATGGAGGGCAAGGGAGAGCTTTGTACACATCTCTGTGTGTGGAGTAAAGGTGGTCTAGAGTTATTTTCCCTCTGGTTGCACATTTAACATGCTGGTAAAAATGAGGTAAAACGGATTTAAGTTTCCCTGCATTAAAGTCTCCGGCCACTAGGAGCGCCGCCTCTGGATGAGCATTTTCCTGTTTGTTTATGGCCGTATACAGTTCATTGAGTTCAGTCTTAGTGCCAGCATCGGTTTGTGGTGGTTAATAGACAGCTACGAAGAATATAGATGAAAACTCTCTTGGTAGATAGTTTGGTCTACAGCTTATCATGTGATACTCTACCTCAGGCGAGCAAAACCTTGAGACTTCCTTAATATTAGATTTTGTGCACCAGCTATTGATTACAAATATACACAGACTGCCACCCCTTGTCTTACCAAAGGCTGCTGTTCTATCCTGCCGATACAGTGTATAACCCACCAGCTGTATGTTATTAATGTCATCGTTCAGCCACGACTCGGTGAAACATAAGATATTACAGTTTTTAATGTCCCGTTGGTAGGATAACCTTAATCTTAGGGGATGAGGTAGTCATTCAAAAATCATTTTAAACACTATTATTGCACACAGAGTGTGTCCATGCAACTTATTATGTGATTTGTTACACACATCTTTACTCCTTGTCACTAAACCGATGTGAACCAGGAGGAGGAGCAGCCTTGGCCGAAACCGTGACAGTACCCCCCCCTTGACGCGCGGCACCAGCCGTGCGCCGACCCCGGCCTCCGGGACGGCCAGGAGGACGCGGACCCGGGCGCGTGGGATGCCCATGGTGAAACTCAGTCAGGAGGGATGGATCGAGTATGTCCCTCCTGGGCACCCAGCACCGTTCCTCCGGACCGTACCCCTCCCACTCCACGAGATACTGGAGACCACTCATCCGGCGCCTCGAGTCCAAGATGGTCCGGACCCTGTACGCCGGGGCCCCCTCGATGTCCAAAGGGGGCGGAGGGGTCTCTCCTATCTCATCTTCTTGGAGTGGGCCAGCTACCACAGGCCTGAGAAGAGACACATGGAACGAGGGGTTAATATTTTTATACTCTATAGGCAGTTGTAACCTGTAACACACCTCGTTCAATCTTCTCAGGACTTTGAAGGGCCCCACAAACCGCCGACCCAGCTTCCGGCAGGGCAGGCGGAGGGGCAGGTTTCGAGTCGAGAGCCAGACTCGATCTCCCGGTGCGTACACGGTCCCTCACTGCGGTGGCGGTCGGGCGCTCGCCTTTTGTTGACGGATGGCACGCTGCAGATGGACATGGGCAGCGTCCCCACGTCTCCTCCGAGCGCCGAATCCACTCGTCCACCGCAGGGGCCTCGATCTGGCTCTCGTGCCATGGTGCCAGGACCGGCTGATAACCTAAAACACACTGGAAAGGTGTTAAATTGGTGGAGGAGTGGCGGAGAGAGTTCTGGGCCATCTCTGCCCAGGGGATGAACCCTAGACCACTCCTCCGGCCGGTCCCGGCAATAGGACCTCAAAAACCTACCCACATCCTGGTTGACACGTTCCACCTGCCCATTGCTCTCTGGGTGGTACCCCCGAGGTAAGGCTTACCGAGACCCCCAACCGTTCCATGAACGCCCCCAAACTCTGGAGGTGAACTGGGGACCTCGGTCAGACACTATATCCTCGGGGACCCCATAGTGCCGGAAGACATGGGTAAATAGGGCCTCAGCGGTTTGTAGGGCAGTAGGGAGACCCGGCATGGGAAGGAGACGACAGGCCTTGGAAAACCGATCCACAACGACCAAAATGGTGGTATTCCCCTGGGAGGGGGAAGATCGGTTACCATGGTCGTTGTGGAATTGGGCAGGGGATGTAGCTTACCCCTGGGCAAATGTCTAGGCGCCTTACACTGGGCACACACCGAGCAGGAGGAGACATAAACCCTCACATCCCTAGCTAACGTTGGCCACCAGTATTTAATGCTAAGACAGTGCACGGTCCGGCCAATACCTGGATGTCCAGAGGAGGGTGATGTATGAGCCCAATAAATCAGTCGATCACGAATCTCGAGCGGAACGTACGTCCGCCCCACAGGACACTCGGGGGAGTAGGGTCGGGCACGCAGTGCCCGCTCGATTTCGCATCGACCTCCCATACCACCGGAGCCACCAAACAAGACTCCGGCAATATGGAAGTAGGCTCGTTGGACCTCTCCTCTGTGTCATACCGCGGGACAGGGCATCTGCCTTACCATTCTGGGACCCAGGGATGTATGTGATCTTAAAAACGAACCGGGTTAGGAACATGTTCCACCTAGCCTGACGAGGGTTCAATCTCCTAGCTGCCCGGATGTACTCCAGGTTACGGTGATCAGTCAGAATGAGGAAAGGGTGTTGAGCCCCCTCAAGCCAATGCCTCCACACCTTTAGGGCCTGGACTACGGCTAACAGCTCCCTGTCCCCAACATCATAGTTACGCTCCGCCGAGCTGAGAACGCACAGGGGCGGAGTTTAGGTGGCGTGCCGGACCGTTGTGACAGAACTGCCCCAATACCGGTCTCGGACGCGTCTACCTCTACTTGGAATGGTAAAGAGGGATCCGGATGCGCCAGCACAGGAGCCGAGGTGAACAGGTTCTTTAGTTTGACAAATGCCCTGTCCGCCTCAGCCGACCACTGCAAACGAACCGGACCCCCCTTTAGCAGGGAACGTAATGGGAGCTGCAACCTGTCCAAAACCCCGAATAAACCTCCGGTAGTAATTAGCAAAACCCAAGAACTGCTGCACCTCTTTTACAGTGGTTGGAGTTTGCCAATCACTGCACGGCCGATACCCGGTCTACCTCAATCTCCACGCCAGACGCGGACAACCGATAACCCAAAAAGGAGACGGACTCCTGGAAGAACAGGCATTTCTCTGCCTTGACATACAAGTCATGCTCCAACAGTCTTCTCAACACTCGGCGCACCTGGGCTACATGCTCGGCTCGTGTAGAAGAATACACTAGGATGTCGTCGATGTAAACTACTACACCCTGCCCATGCATGTCCCGGAAAATCTCGTCTACAAAGGATTGGAAGACTGAAGGAGCATTCATTAACCCGTATGGCATGACGAGATACTCGTAATGACCCGAGGTGGTGCTAAATGCTGTTTTCCATTCATCCCCCTCCCTAATGCGCACCAGATTGTACGCGCTCCTGAGATCCAACTTTGTGAAGAACCGCGCCCCGCGTAATGACTCCGTCATCGTGCGCAATCAGTGGAAGTGGGTAACTGTATTTAACTGTGATCTGATTGAGACTACGGTAATCAATACACGGGCGCAATCCCCGTCCTTCTTCTTCACAAAGAAGAAACTCGAGAGACCGGGGAAGTGGAGGACCGTATGTATCCCTGTGCCAAGGACTCGGCTATGTAAGTCTCCATAGCCGCTGTTTCCTCTTGAGACAGGGGATACACACGACTCGGGGAAGAGCTGCTCCTGTCTGGAGATTTATCGCGCAGTCCCCTTGTCTATGAGGAGGTAGCCGTGCTGCCCTCGATTTGCTAAACACGAGTGCTAAATCCTCATACTCAGGGGGAATGCGCAGTGCGGGCACTTGGTTCGGACTCTCTACCGAGGTCGCCCCTACGGAAACACCTAGACATCTCCCTACACACTGGGCAGACCACTCCATAAGAGCCCTCTGTTGCCACGCTATGGTAGGATCATGGGTGCTTAACCAGGAAGGCCCAACACCACGGGGTACGCAGGAGAGTCAATCAGATAAAACTGAATGATCTCCTCATGACCCCCCTGCGTCGTCATCGTCAGTGGTGCTGTGACATCCCTGATCAGACCCGACCCCAACGGCCGGCTGTCTAATGCGTGGACAGGAAATGGAGCTTCTACCGGCCGAAAGGGGAATTCCTAACCTACCACCAAATGCCCGATCAATAAAGTTCCCAGCTGCGCCTGAATCTACTAGCGCCTTATGCTGGGAATGAGGTGCCACCTGTGGAAATCTCACAGGAATACTCATGTGACCAACAGAAAGATCTGGGTAAGTGGGCCGCCTACTCACCTGAAATGACTCCCCAGTGCGTGGCCTGTTGTCACCTCTCCCAGGAGACCCTCCCCAGCACCTGGCCGCGGTGTGTCCTCCACGACCACAGGTGGTGCAGGGGATGGCCCCCCTCGGGTTCCCTCTCCTCCTCTCTCTAGCGCCAGCACCCCGAGCTCCATGGGAATCGGCTCGGAGGTGCTGGAGGGTGGGAATGGACGACCCCCACTCGGGACGTCCGCGGGTAGCCAGCAGGGTGTCTAGACGGATGGAAATGTCCACCAACTGGTCGAACGACAGGTTGGTGACCCTGCAGGCCAGCTCACGACGAACGTCCCTTCGTAGGCTACACCGGTAGTGGTCGATGAGGGCCCTCTCATTCCACCCCGCATCCGCCGCTAGTGTCCGGAACTCCAGTGCGAACTCCTGTGCGCTCCTCTTCCCCTGTCGGAGGTGGAACAGACGCTCTCCCGCCGCTTTCCCCTCAGGTGGATGATCGAAGACAGCCCTGAAGCGGCGGGAGAACTCCGCGTAGGTGATGGTTGCGGAGTCTATTCCCCTCCATTCGGCGTTGGCCCACTCCAACGCCTTGCCGGATAGACAGGAGATGAGGGCGGAGACGCTCTCGTATCCCGAGGGCGCCGGGTGTATGGTGGCAAGGTAAAGTTCCACCTGCAGGAGGAATCCCTGACACCCGGCTGCAGAACCGTCATATGCCCTCGGGAGCGAGAGCCGAATGCCACTGGGTTCCGGTGCTGGAGAGAGGAGGACTGGCCGTTGGTGATGGGATGTTGTAAGAGTGCGTGGGCACCTCTCGATTCACCAATCGGCGCAGAGTGTTGGACACCTCTTCCATGGCGGCCCGAGTTGCCGGATCATGGTGTCCTGGTAGTTGATCCGGTCCTCCAGGGATTCGGGTGCCGCCGCTGTTCCTGCTGACTCCATGGTGGTGTGTTGTTCTGTCACTAAACCGATGTGGATGTGGTGGAGGAGTCAGGCGCAGGACACTGAGGTTAAGTCCAACAGTATTTAATAGTCCAAAGTATAATAGGAAAACCTCCGACCTCAAAAACACAAAGAGGCGAGGGAAAATTACGCACACGCGTAAACACTAAAACACAAAACAAAACAGGGAGCAAAGACGTAGCTCCGACACTGTGGCAGCAATTAACAACACACAATCATACTAGAACAAAACAAGGAACTTATAAGACACGCAATCAACACACAAATGGACACAGGTGATACAGACAGACAAAAGCAATCGAATGACGAAACATAGAGCGGTGGCAGCTAGTACTCCGGGACGGCGATCGCGAAGCCTGCCCGAACCAGGAGGAGGAGCAGCCTCGGCCGAAACCGTGACACTCCTGAACGTATTTAGGCTTGCCATTACAAAGGGGTTGAGTACTTAAGACATTTCAGCTTTCATTTTTAATTCATTTGTAAAAATGTCTAAAAACATAATTCCACATTGACATTATGGGGTATTGTGTGTAAGCCAGTGACACAAAATCTCAATTTAATCCATTTTCAATTCAGGCTGTAACACAACAAAATGTCAAAAAAGTCAAGGGGTGTGAATACTGTCTGAAGGATCTGTATATATACACTGAACAAAAATATAAATGCCACATGCAACAATTTCAAAGATTTTACTGAGTAACTGTTCATATAAGGAAATCAGTCAATTGAAATAAATTCATTAGGCCCTAACCTATGGATTTCACATGACTGGGAATACAGATATGCATCTGTTGGTCACAGATACCGTAGGGGTGTGGATCAGAAAACCAGTCAGTATCTGGTGTGACCACCATTTGCCTCATGCAGCGTGACACATCTCCTTCGCATTGAGTTGATCAGGCTGTTGATTGTGGCCTGTGGAATGTTGTCCCACTCCTCTTCAATTGCTGTGCGAAGTTGCTGGATATTGGCGGGAACTGGAACACGCTGTCATATACGTCAATCTAGAGCATCCCAAACATGCTCAATGGGTGACATGTCTGGTGAGTATGCAGGCCATGGAAGAACTGGGACATTTTCAGCTTCCAGGAATTGTGTACAGATCCTTGCAAGATGGGGCCGTGCATTATCATACTGAAACAAGAGGTAATGGCGGCGGATGAATGGCACAACAATGGGCCTCAGGATCTCGTCACGGTATCTCTGTGCATTCAAATTGCCATCGATAAAATGCAATCGTGTTCATTGTCCGTAGCTTATACCTGCCCATACCATAACCCCACCGGCACCATGGGGCACTCTGTTTACAACATTGACATCAGCAAACCGCTCGCCCATACAACGCCATACACACTGTCTGCCATCTGCCCGGTACAGTTGAAACCGGGATTCATCCATGAAGAGCACACTTCTCCAGCATGCCAGTAGCCATCGAAGGTGAGCATTTGCCCACTGAAGTTGGTAATGAAGCTGAACTGCAGTCAGGTCAAGACACTTGTGAGGACGACCAGCATGCAGATGAGCTTCCCTGAGACGGTTTCTGACAGTTTGTGCAGAAATCCTTTGGTTGTGCAAACCCACAGCTTCATCAGCTGTCCAGGTGGCTGGTCTCAGATGTTGGATGCGGCTTATGGTAGAGAAATGAACATTCAATTCTCTGGAAACAGCTCTGGTGGACATTCCTGCAGTCAGAATGTAAATTGCAATCTCCCTCAAAACTTGAGACATATGTGGCATTGTGTTTTGTAACAAAACTGCACATTTTAGAGTGGAATTATTTTTATTTTGCATTTATTAAGGATCCCCATTAGCTACTCTTCCTGGGGTCCAGCAACATAAGGCAGTTATATCAATCAATCAATCAATTTTATTTTATATAGCCCTTCTTACATCAGCTAATATCTCGAAGTGCTGTACAGAAACCCAGCCTAAAACCCCAAACAGCTAGTAATGCAGGTGTAGAAGCACGGTGGCTAGGAAAAACTCCCTAGAAAGGCGAAAGCCTAGGAAGAAACCTAGAGAGGAACCAGGCTATGAGGGGTGGCCAGTCCTCTTCTGGCTGTGCCGGGTGGAGATTATAACAGAACCATGCCAAGATGTTCAAAAATGTTCATAAGTGACAAGCATGGTCAAATAATAATCAGGAATAAATCTCAGTTGGCTTTTCATAGCCGATCATTAAGAGTTGAAAACAGCAGGTCTGGGACAGGTAGGGGTTCCATAACCGCAGGCAGAACAGTTGAAACTGGAATAGCAGCAAGGCCAGGCGGACTGGGGACAGCAAGGAGTCACCACGGCCGGTAGTCCCGACGTATGGTCCTAGGGCTCAGGTCTCTCAGTTGGCTTTTCATAGCCGATCATTAAAGAGTTGAAAACAGCAGGTCTGGGACAGGTAGGGGTTTCGTAGCCGCAGGCAGAACAGTTGAAACTGGAATAGCAGCAAGGCCAGGCGGACTGGGGACAGCAAGGTGTCATCATGCCCGGTAGTCCTGACGTATGGTCCTAGGGCTCAGGTTCTCAGAGAGAAAGAGAGAACGAGAGAATTAGAGAGAGCATACTTAAATTCACACAGGACACTGGATAAGACAGGAGAAGTACTCAGGTATAACCAACTAACCCCAGCCCCCGACACATAAACTACTGCAGCATAAATACTGGAGGCTGAGACAGGAGCGGTCCGGAGACACTGTGGCCCCATCCGAAGAAACCCCGGACAGGGCCAAACAGGAAGGATATAACCCCACCCACTCCGCCAAAGCACAGCCCCCGCACCACTAGAGGGATAACCCCAACCACCAACTTACAATCCTGAGACAAGGCCGAGTATAGCCCACAGAGGTCTCCACCACAGCACAAACCAAGGGGGGCGCCAACCCAGACAGGAAGATCACGTCAGTAACTCAACCCACTCAAGTGACGCACCCCTCCCAGGGACGGCATCAAAGAGCACCAGCAAGCCAGTGACTCAGCCCCTGCAACAGGGTTAGAGGCAGAGAACCCCAGTGGAGAGGGGAACCGGCCCGGCAGAGACAGCAAGGGCTGTTCGTTGCTCCAGCCTTTCCGTTCACCTTCACACTCCTGGGCCAGACTACACTCAATCATATGACCTACTGAAGAGATAAGTCTTCAGTAAAGACTTAAAGGTTGAGACCGAGTCTGCGTCTCTCACATGGGTAGGCAGACTGTTCCATAAAAATGGAGATCTATAGGAGAAAGCCCTGCCTCCCGCTGTTTGCTTAGAAATTCTAGGGACAATTAGGAGGCCTGCGTCTTGTGACCGTAGCGTACGTATTGGTATGTACGGCAGGACCAACTCGGAAAGATAGGTAGGAGCAAGCCCATGTAACGCTTTTATAGGTTAACAGTAAAACCTTGAAATCAGCCCTTGCCTTAACAGGAAGCCAGTGTAGGGAAGCTAGCACTGGAGTAATATGATCAAATTTCTTGGTTCTAGTCAGGATTCTAGCAGCCGTATTTAGCACTAACTGAAGTTTATTTAGTGCTTTATCCGGGTAGCCGGAAAATAGAGCATTGCAGTAGTCTAACCTAGAAGTAACAAATGCATGGATTAATTTTTCTGCATCATTTTTGGACAGAAAATTTCTGATTTTTGCAATGTTACGTAGATGGAAAAAAGCTGTCCTTGAAACAGTCTTGATATGTTCGTCAAAAGAGAGATCAGGGTCAAGAGTAACACCGAGGTCCTTCACAGTTTTATTTGAGACGACTTTACAACCATCTAGATGAATTGTCAGATTTAACAGAAGATCTCTTTGTTTCTTGGGACCTAGAACAAGCATCTCTGTTTTGTCCGAGTTTAAAAGTAAAAGTTTTCAGCCATCCACTTCCTTATGTCTGAAACACAGGCTTCTAGCGAGGGCAATTTTGGGGCTTCACCATGTTTCATTGAAATGTACAGCTGTGTGTCATCCGCATAGCAGTGAAAGTTAACATTATGTTTTCGAATAACATCCCCAAGAGGTAAAATATATAGTGAAAACAATAGTGGTCCTAAAACGGAACCTTGAGGAACACCGAAATGTACAGTTGATTTGTCGGAGGACAGACCATTCACAGAGACAAACTGATATCTTTCCGACAGGTAGGATCTAAACCAGGCCAGAACTTGTCCGTGTAGACCAATTTGGGTTTCCAGTCTCTCCAAAAGAATGTGGTGATCGATGGTGTCAAAGGCAGCACTAAGGTCTAGTAGCACGAGGACAGATGCAGAGCCTCGGTCTGACGCCATTAAAGGTCATTTACCACCTTCACAAGTGCAGTCTCAGTGCTATGATGGGGTCTAAAACCAGACTGAAGCATTTCGTATACATTGTTTGTCTTCAGAAAGGCAGTGAGTTGCTGCGCAACAGCTTTTTCTAAAATTTTTGAGAGGAATGGAAGATTCGATATAGGCCGATAGTTTTTTATATTTTCCGGGTCAAGGTTTGGCTTTTTCAAGAGAGGCTTTATCACTGCCACTTTTAGTGAGTTTGGTACACATCCGGTGGATAGAGAGCTGTTTATTATGTTCAACATAGGAGGGCCAAGCACAGGAAGCAGCTCCTTCAGCAGTTTAGTAGGAATAGGATCCAGTATGCAGCTTGAAGGTTTAGAGGCCATGATTATTTTCATCATTGTGTCAAGAGATATAGTACTAAAACACTTAAGTGTCTCTCCCGATCCCAGGCCCTCGCAGAGTCTGTGCAGATCCAGGACAGCTAAGCCCTGGAGGAATACGCAGATTCAAAGAGGAGTCCGTAATTTGCTTTCTAATGGTCATGATCTTTTCCTCAAAGAAGTTCATGAATTTATCACTGCTGAAGTGAAAGCCATCCTCTCTTGGGGAATGCTGCTTTTAGTTAGCTTTGCAACAGTATCAAAAAGAAATTTTGGATTGTTCTTATTTTCCTCAATTAAGTTGGAAAAGTAGGATGATCGAGCAGCAGTGAGGGCTCTTCGGTACTGCACGGTACTGTCTTTCCAAGCTAGTCGGAAGACTTCCAGTTTGGTGTGGCGCCATTTCCGTTCCAATTTCCTGGAAGCTTGCTTCAAAGCTCGGGTATTTTCTGTATACCAGGGAGCTAGTTTCTTATGACAAATGTTTTTCGTTTTTAGGGGTGCAACTGCATCTAGGGTATTGCGCAAGGTTAAATTGAGTTCCTCAGTTAAGTAGTTAACTGATTTTTGTCCTCTGACGTCCTTGGGTAGGCAGAAGGAGTCTGGAAGGGCATCAATGAATTTTTGTGTTGTTTGAGAATTTATAGCACGACTTTTGATGCTCCTTGGTTGGGGTCTGAGCAGATTATTTGTTGCGATTGCAAATGTAATAAAATGGTGGTCCGATAGTCCAGGATTTTGTGGAAAAACATTAAGATCTACAACATTTATTCCATGGGACAAAACTAGGTCCAGAGTATGACTGTGGCAGTGAGTAGGTCCAGAGACATGTTGGACAAAACCCACTGAGTCGATAATGGCTCCGAAAGACTTTTGGAGTGGGTCTGTGGACTTCTCCATGTGAATATTAAAATCACCAAAAATTAGAATATGATCTGCTATGACTACAAGGTCTGATAGGAATTCAGGAAACTCAGAGAGGAACGCTGTATATGGCCCAGGAGGCCTGTAAACAGTAGCTATAAAAAGTGATTGAGTAGGCTGCATAGATTTCATGACTAGAAGCTCAAAAGATGAAAACGCCATTTTTTTTTTGTAAATTGAAATTTGCTATCGTAAATGTTAGCAACACCTCCGCCTTTGCGGGATGCACGGGGAATATGGTCACTAGTGTAACCAGGAGGTGAGGCCTCATTTAACACAGCAAATTCATCAGGCTTAAGCCATGTTTCAGTCAG
The DNA here is from genome assembly GCF_020615455.1 of Coregonus clupeaformis. Lineage (NCBI taxonomy): Eukaryota > Metazoa > Chordata > Actinopteri > Salmoniformes > Salmonidae > Coregonus > Coregonus clupeaformis. The sequence continues at coordinate 195,851 of NW_025534314.1, forward strand.
GCCAATCACATCGAGATTATGATCAGTGATTAGTTCATTGACTATGACTGCCTTTGAAGTGAGGGATCTAACATTAAGTAACCCTATTTTGAGATGTGAGGTATCACGATCTCTTTCAATAATGGCAGGAATGGAGGAGGTCTTTATCCTAATAAGATTGCTAGGGTGAACACCGCCATGTTTAGTTTTGCCCAACCTAGGTCGAGGCACAGACACAGTCTCAATGGGTATGGCTGAGCTGACTACACTGACTGTGCTATTGGCAGACTCCACTAAGCTGGCAGGTTGGCTAACAGCCTGCTGCCTGGCCTGCACCCTATTTCACTGTGGGGCTAGAGGAGTTAGAGCCCTATCTATGTTGGTAGATAAGAGGAGAGCACCCCTCCAGCTAGGATGGAGTCCGTCACTCCTCAGCAGGTCAGGCTTGGTCCTGTTTGTGGGTGAGTCCCAGAAAGAGGGCCAATTATCCACAAATGTTATCTTTTGGGAGGGGCAGAAAACAGTTTTCAACCAGCGATTAAGTGCTGAGACTCTGCTGTAGAGCTCGTCACTTCCCCTAACTGGGAGGGGGCCAGAGACAATTACTCGATGCCGACACATCTTTCTAGCTGATTTACAAGCTGAAGCTATGTTGCACTTGGTGACCTCTGACTGTTTCATCCTAACATCGTTGGTGCCGGCGTGGATAACAATATCTCTATACTCTCTACACTCGCCAGTTTTAGCTTTAGCCAGCACCATCTTTAGATTAGCCTTAACGTCGGTAGCCCTGCCCCCTGGTAAACAGTGTATGATCGCTGGGTGATTCGTTTTAAGTCTAATACTGCGGGTAATGGAGTCGCCAATGACTAGGGTTTTCAATTTGTCAGAGCTAATGGTGGGAGCCTTCGGCGTCTCAGACCCCGTAACGGGAGGAGTAGAGACTAGAGAAGACTCAGACTCAGACTCCGACTCGCTACATAATGGGGAAAACCGGTTGAAGGTTTCTGTCGGCTGAATGAGCGACACCGGTTGAGTATTCCAACAGTATTTCCCTCCAGAAGCCATGAGAAAGTTGTCCGGCTGCGGGGACTGTGCGGGGGGATTTATACTAACGTTACTGTCTGTACTTACTGGTGGCACAGACGCTGTTTCTTCCTTTCCTACACTGAGATTACCCTTGCCTAACGATTGCGTCTGAAGCTGGGCTTGTAGCACAGCTATTTTCGCCGTAAGGCGATCGTTCTCCTGTATATTATGAGTACAGCGACTGCAATTAGAAGACATCATGTTAATGTTACTACTTAGCTTCGGCTGTTGAAGATGTTGATGAACCATGTCCAGATAAAGCGTCCGGAGGAAAAAGTTGAATAAGGGAAAAAAGTTGCGATGGAAAAAAGGAAAATAACGTAAAGTTGGCAGCTAAAACGCACAGGAAAATGACTCTTCTGTCTCGGGATAAACGTCCCAGGGTGAAAAAGTTTAACGAAAAAAGATGAGTGAGGACAAAACTAAAAAGTTGGTAAATTTGTTGAACACAAAGATTGATTAAACGTTTATTAAAAGTAAAACGTGAATAGTTTGGCAGGTAGCCAAGTAGCAACAAACAGCACAGCAGTACGGAGACAATGCGGAAGCGAGACGGAAGTCACGTCAAATCTCGTCAAATCTCGTAGCGAAAGTATCAGTAGTATCAGTAGTCCATTAAGCCCTTAGAGACTTACCAGAAAGACTCACAGCTGTCAGTTATATATAATCACAAATATTATATTACAGTAGATTTCATAACACTTTTCACAACATATTAACTGTGTGCCCTCAGGCCACTACTCTACTACCACATATCTACAATACAACATCCATGTGTACGTGTGTACAGTGCCAACCAGGGTTACTCCAATCACCTCAACTTGCTCAATTTCCACAGTATTCATTACAAGATTTAGTTAGGTTTAGGGTTTAGTGAATGATTTGTCCCAAATACAATGTTTTTAGTTTTTGAAATATTTAGGACTAACTTATTTATTGCCATCCATTCTGAAACTAACTGCAGCTCTTTGTTAATTGTTGCAGTAATTTCACTCGCTGTAGTAGCTGATGAGTATAGTGTTGAGTCATCCGCATACATAAACATACTGGCTTTACTCAAAGCCAGTGGCATGTCGTTAGTAAAGATTGATAAACGTAAGGGGCCTAGACAGCTGCCCTGGGGAATTCCTGATTCTACCTGGATTGTGTTGGAGAGGCTTCCATTAAAGAACACCCTCTATGTTCTGTTAGACAGGTAACTCTTTATCCACATTATAGCAGGGGTGTAAAGCCATAACACACACGTTTTTTCAGCAGCAGACTATGATCGATAATGTCAAAAACCACACTGAAGTCCAACAAAACAGCTCCCACAATATTCCTATCATCAATTTGTCATTTGTGTAAGTGCCGTGCATGTTGAATGCCCTTCCCTATAAGCATGCTGAAAGTCTGTTGTCAATTTGTTTACTGTAAAATAGCATTGTATCTGGTAAACACGTTTTTTTCCAAAAGTTTACTAAGGGTTGTTAACAGGCTGATTGGTCGGCTATCTGAGCCAGCAAAGGGGGCTTTACTATTCTTAGGTAGCAGAATGACTTTTGCTTCCCTCCAGGCCTGAGGGCACACACTTTCTTGTCGGCTTAGATTGAAGATATGGCAAATAGGAGTGGTAATATCATCCACTATTATCCTCAGTAAATTCCATCCAAGTTGTCAGACCCCGGTGGCTTGTCATTGTTGATAGACAACAATAATTTTTTCACCTCTTCCACACTCACTTTAAGGAATTCAAAATTACAAAGCTTGTCTTTCATAATTTGGTCAGATATACTTGGATGTGTAGTGTCAGCGTTTGTTGTTGGCATGTCATGCCTAAATTTGATAATCTTGCCAATGAAAAAGTCATTATAGTAGTTGCCAATATCAGTGGAACCAACATTTTCCTCCACGAATTAAATGCAACGCACAGTTTTATACAGAGCCATGATCGCATGGAACTCCCTTCCAAACATCAAAATGACATTTATAAAACAGATTAAAGAACAACTCATGGAACGGCAGGGACTGTAAGGCGACACACAAACACAAATTTTTTTTTGTATTGTTTGTATTTTGTTGTTGCATTGTTTGTATATCATTAGATTTTACATTTGTGTTACTGTCCTTATCTGTCAATGTATCAGTGTTTTGTTACTTGTCATGTTTTGTGTTTTTTTGTGGAACCCAGGAAGAGTAACTGCTGCTTCTGAAAAAGCTAATGGGGATCCAAATAAACAAATAAACATAGACATGTTCACTATTGCCTTGTTTTATTTGATGTAAGTTCCTTCTATACATGTTGGTGTGTACATTAAACCGTGTTTTTATAAGATCATACTGAATGGGCTGTCACAGTCCTTGGTCTGGTCTGACCTCATCACCACTCTGGATGAGCAGGCATTTCTGTCCACCACCAGCTCACACTCTGCAGGGAGATCCACCACCTCTGGGATCCTGAGATGGAAAGATAGGTAGAAGGGAGAGGGGAGAGGGGGAGAGGGGGGAGAGGGCGAGGTAGAAGGAATACGGGAGAGAGGGAGAGGTAAAAGATAGAGGTAGAAGGGAAAGGGGGAGAGAGGGAGAGGTAGAAGGAAGACGGGAGAGGGGGTGAGGTAGAAGGGAGAGGGGGGAGAGGTAGAAGGAAGAAGGGAGAGGGGGGAGAGGTAGAAGGGAGAGGGAGGTAGAAGGGAGAAGGTGAGAGGTAGAGGTAGAAGGAAGACGGGAGAGAGGGAGAGGTAGAAGGAAGAGGGGGGAGAGGTAGAGGTAGAAGGGAGAGGGGGAGAGAGGGAGAGGTAGAAGGAAGATGGGAGACGGGAGAGAGGGAGAGGTAGAAAGGAGAGGGGGAGAGGTAGAGGAAGAAGGGAGAAGGGGAGAGGTAGAAGGGAGAGGGGGAGAGGGGGAGAGGTAGAAGGAAGACGGAGAGAGGGAGAGGTAGAAGGAAGAAGGAGGTAGAAGGGAGAGGGGGGAGAGGGGGAGAGAGGGGGTGGTGGGAGGGAGAGAGGTGGGTGGTGACAGAGAGAGAAAAGGTAGAAGGGAGAGGGGAGAAGGAGAGGTAGACGGGGAGAGAGGGAGAGGTAGAAGGAAGATGGGAGACGGGAGAGAGGGAGAGGTAGAAGGGAGAGGGGGAGAGGTAGAGGAAGAAGGGAGAAGGGGGAGAGGTAGAAGGGAGAGGGGGAGAGGGGGGAGAGGGGGAGAGGTAGAAGGAAGACGGGGAGAGAGGGAGAGGTAGAAGGGAGAGAGGGAGAGGTAGAAGGAAGAAGGAGGTAGAAGGGAGAGGGGGAGAGGTAGAAGGAAGAAGGAGGTAGAAGGGAGAGGGGGAGAGGTAGAAGGAAGACGGGAGAGAGGGAGAGGTAGAAGGAAGAAGGAGGTAGAAGGGAGAGGGGGAGAGGGGAAGAGAGGGGGGTGGTGGGAGGGAGAGAGGTGGGTGGTGACAGAGAGAGAAAAGGTAGAAGGGAGAGGGGGAGAAGGAGAGGTAGACGGGAGAGAGGGAGAGGTAGAAGGAAGATGGGAGACGGGAGAGAGGGAGAGGTAGAAGGGAGAGGGGGAGAGGTAGAGGAAGAAGGGAGAAGGGGAGAGGTAGAAGGGAGAGGGGGAGAGGGGGAGAGGTAGAAGGAAGACGGGAGAGAGGGAGAGGTAGAAGGGAGAGAGGGAGAGGTAGAAGGAAGAAGGAGGTAGAAGGGAGAGGGGGAGAGGTAGAAGGAAGAAGGAGGTAGAAGGGAGAGGGGGAGAGGTAGAGGTAGAAGGGAGAGAGGGAGAGGGGAGAGGGGGGGAGAGGGCGAGGTAGAAGGAATACGGGAGAGAGGGAGAGGTAGAAGATAGAGGTAGAAGGGAAAGGGGGAGAGAGGGAGAGGTAGAAGGAAGACGGGAGAGGGGGTGAGGTAGAAGGGAGAGGGGAGAGGTAGAAGGAAGAAGGGGAGAGGGGGAGAGGTAGAAGGGAGAGGGAGGTAGAAGGGAGAAGGTGAGAGGTAGAGGTAGAAGGAAGACGGGAGAGAGGGAGAGGTAGAAGGAAGAGGGGGAGAGGTAGAGGTAGAAGGGAGAGGGGGAGAGAGGGAGAGGTAGAAGGAAGATGGGAGACGGGAGAGAGGGAGAGGTAGAAGGGAGAGGGGGAGAGGTAGAGGAAGAAGGGAGAAGGGGAGAGGTAGAAGGGAGAGGGGGGAGAGGGGGAGAGGTAGAAGGAAGACGGGGAGAGAGGGAGAGGTAGAAGGAAGAAGGAGGTAGAAGGGAGAGGGGGAGAGGGGAGAGAGGGGGGTGGTGGGAGGGAGAGAGGTGGGTGGTGACAGAGAGAGAAAAGGTAGAAGGGAGAGGGGAGAAGGAGAGGTAGACGGGAGAGAGGGAGAGGTAGAAGGAAGACGGGAGACGGGAGAGAGGGAGAGGTAGAAGGGAGAGGGGGAGAGGTAGAGGAAGAAGGGAGAAGGGGAGAGGTAGAAGGGAGAGGGGGAGAGGGGGAGAGGTAGAAGGAAGACGGGAGAGAGGGAGAGGTAGAAGGGAGAGAGGGAGAGGTAGAAGGAAGAAGGAGGTAGAAGGGAGAGGGGGAGAGGTAGAAGGAAGAAGGAGGTAGAAGGGAGAGGGGGAGAGGTAGAGGTAGAAGGGAGAGAGGGAGAGGTAGAAGGGAGAGTTGGAGGTAGAAGGGAGAGGGGGAGAGGGGGAGAGAGGGGGGTGGTGGGAGGGAGAGAGGTGGGTGGTGACAGAGAGAGGGAAAGGTAGAAGGGAGAGGGGGAGAAGGAGAGGTAGATGGGAGAGAGGGAGAGGTAGAAAGGAGAAGGAGGGAGAGGGGAGAGAGGGAGAGTTAGACGGGAGAGGTAGAAAGGAGAAGGAGGGAGAGGGGAGAGAGGGAGAGTTAGAAAGGAGAGAGGAGAGAGAAAGAGAAAGGGAGAGAGAGGGGCGGTGGTTGGGAGGGAGAGGGGTGAGAGAGGGGGGGTGGAGACAGATCGAGGGTGAGAGAGAGAGCGGGGGGTGGAGACAGAAAGGGAGAGGGAGAAAGAGAGAGAGGGAGAGGGGGAGAGAGAGAGGGGGAGAGAGAGAGGGGGTGAAGACAGATCGAGAGAGAGCGAGAGGGGGGGTCAAATCAGGCTCTTGTTTGCTGAGTTCCATCTCTCAATATAACTAGTGCATCTCTCAGAGAAGTATAGACAGATAGGGTTATACTCATGCCAATAAAGCTTATTTGAATTTGAAAGAGATATTTGGTGTTACTTGTTGCAGCAGCCGATGCCTTCCTCGGAGCAGGAACAGTCGTAGCAGTCCTTCACCCATGAAGAACCGAACACATGCTGCTTTCCCTCCTCATCCACACACCCTACACACACACACACACACACACACACACACACACACACACACACACACACACACACACACACACACACACACACACACACACACACACACACTCACCAGTTTAAGCCACATGACCTAACGCATACAGCATCACACCCTCCTTATCCTGGTTACAGCATCACACCCTCCTTATCCTGGTTACAGCATCACACCCTCCTTATCCTGGTTACAGCATCACACCCTCCTTATCCTGGTTACAGCATCACACCCTCCTTATCCTGGTTACAGCATCACACCCTCCTTATCCTGGTTACAGCATCACACCCTCCTTATCCTGGTTACAGCATCACACCCTCCTTATCCTGGTTACAGCATCACACCCCCCTTATCCTGGTTACAGCATCACACCCTCCTTATCCTGGTTACAGCATCACACCCTCCTTATCCTGGTTACAGTGCTAACATTACTGTCCAATTAACATTGTAATAGTATTGTAATAGTATTGTAATATTATTGTAGTAGTATTGTAATAGTATTGTAATAGTATTGTAATATTATTGTAGTAGTATTGTAATAGTATTGTAATAGTATTGTAATAGTATTGTAATAGTATTGTAATAGTATTGTAATAGTATCGTGGTAGTATAGTACTAGACTCACCCTTTGGTGGAGGAGTCTTGGAGTCTTTGGTCTCCAGCCCCTGTAAGAAGCATTGAGCTCGGCACACGACCACCAACGCCAGCACACACACTACCACACGGACGAGAGAACCCTGAAACAGACACACGATTGGTCGATTGCAACAAACACTAAATAATTTTGCGCGCTCCTGCAGGTTAGCGCTGGATTTCTTTCGTTAAATATTATATCCACGAGTTCACTCTGAGGGAGTAGATAAAGGGCTTCATTGGGGTTAGGGTTAGTTAAATATTATATCGAGTAGATAAAGGGCTACGAGTTCACTCTGAGGGAGTAGATAAAGGGCTTCATTGGGGTTAGGGTTAGTTAAATATTATATCAAGTAGATAAAGGGCTACGAGTTCACTCTGAGTAGATAAAGGGCTACGAGTTCACTCTGAGGGAGTAGATAAAGGGCTTCATTGGGGTTAGGGTTAGTTAAATATTATATCGAGTAGATAAAGGGCTACGAGTTCACTCTGAGGGAGTAGATAAAGGGCTTCATTGGGGTTAGGGTTAGTTAAATATTATATCGAGTAGATAAAGGGCTACGAGTTCACTCTGAGGGAGTAGATAAAGGGCTTCATTGGGGTTAGGGTTAGTTAAATATTATATCGAGTAGATAAAGGGCTACGAGTTCACTCTGAGGGAGTAGATAAAGGGCTTCATTGGGGTTAGGGTTAGTTAAATATTATATCGAGTAGATAAAGGGCTACGAGTTCACTCTGAGGGAGTAGATAAAGGGCTTCATTGGGGTAAGGGTTAGTTAAATATTATATCGAGTAGATAAAGGGCTACGAGTTCACTCTGAGGGAGTAGATAAAGGGCTTCATTGGGGTTAGGGTTAGTTAAATATTATATCGAGTAGATAAAGGGCTACGAGTTCACTCTGAGGGAGTAGATAAAGGGCTTCATTGGGGTTAGGGTTAGTTAAATATTATATCGAGTAGATAAAGGGCTACGAGTTCACTCTGAGGGAGTAGATAAAGGGCTTCATTGGGGTTAGGGTTAGTTAAATATTATATCGAGTAGATAAAGGGCTACGAGTTCACTCTGAGGGAGTAGATAAAGGGCTTCATTGGGGTTAGGGTTAGTTAAATATTATATCGAGGTAGATAAAGGGCTACGAGTTCACTCTGAGGGAGTAGATAAAGGGCTTCATTGGGGTTAGGGTTAGTTAAATATTATATAGAGTAGATAAAGGGCTACGAGTTCACTCTGAGGGAGTAGATAAAGGGCTTCATTGGAACAGCTCAAAAAAGCAAAGAGAAACGACAGTCCATCATTACTTTAAGGCATGAAGGTCAGTCAATACGGAACATTTCAATAACTTTTAGTGCAGTCGCAAAAACCATCAAGCGCTATGATGAAACTGGCTCTCATGAGGAATGGAAGACCCAAAGTTACCTATGCTGCAGAGAATAAGTTCATTAGTGTTACCAGCCTAAGAAATTGCAGCCCAAATAAATGCTTCACAGAGTTCAAGTAACAGTCACATCTCAACATCAGCTGTTCAGAGGAGACTTTGTGAATCAGGCCTTCATGGTCGAAAGGACACCAATAATAAGAAGAGACTTGCTTGGGCCAAGAAACACGAGCAATGGACATTAGACCGGTGGATATTTGTCCTTTGGTCTGGAGTCTAAATTGGAGATTTTTGGTTCCAACCACTGTGTCTTTGTGAGACACGGTGTGGGTGAACGGATGATCTCCGCATGTGTATTTCCCACCGTAAATCATGGAGGAGGAGGTGTTATGGTGTGGGGGTGCCTTGATGGTGACACTGTCTGTGATTTATTTAGAATTCAAGGCACACTTAACCAGCATGGCTACCACAGCATTCTGCAGCGATAGGCCATCCCATCTGGTTTGGGCTTAGTGGGACTATCATTTGTTTTCAGCAGGACAATGACCCAACACACCTCCAGGCTGTGTAAGGGCTATTTTACCAAGAAGGAGAGTGATGGAGTGCTGCATCAGATGACCTGGCCTCCACAATCCCCCGACCTCAACCCAATTGAGATGGTTTGGGTTGAGTCGGACGGCAGAGTGAAGGAAAAGCAGCCAACAAGTGCTCAGCATATGTGGGAACTCCTTCAAGACTGTTGGAAAAGCATTCCAGGTGAAGCTTGTTGAGAGAATGCCAAGAGTGTGCAAAGCTGTCATCAAGACAAAGGGTGGCTATAAAATATATTTTGATTTGTTTAACACTTTTTTGGTTACTACATGATTCCATATGTGTTATTTCCTAGTTTTGATGTCTTCACTATTATTCTACAATGTAAAACATTGTAAAATAAAGAAAAACCCTTGAATGAGAAGGTGTTCTAAAACTTTTGACAGGTAGTGTACCTTAAAAATGTTACTTGATTTTCCGCGATACTTCGGCAATACGGATTGAATTCAGCCCTTAGTTACACATTCCAAAAATGGACCGTCCAGGGATACGTTCCCCTGATCTTGATAAGAAATGACGATCTTTTTTTACGAAAACGTTATTTTTATAGATGGATTACATAAATTGGAAACAAAAAATAAATAATAATAAGCCAACAGTATTTGTATAGTATTTAGTATACAGTTTCCAGTCATACAAGGTGAATTGCCACAGTAGATTTGCCAACGTCAACGAGGAAATACTTTATTTCAGTTATACGGAATGATTGTCAAATAGATAATTCGCCTAAAAAGCAGGATTCATTGGGTCCCATGATAATACCACCGGGGGTGAAATATTCTTTCAAAATGTTGGCAACGATCAGGACTAAAAGTGAAACCTGACATCTGCTTTAAGGAACATTCAGTTGGTGGTGAATGAGACCTGTGCGGGTGATTTTAGTGCGTTAGGGTTAGGGTTAGGGTTAGGTTGTTTCAATAGGCCCTCAGCGTTCACTGACAGACTCAACACAGCGCTCACACACACACAGCGCTCACATATTTACTTATTAAATACTTATTAATAAACGTCTGATATTAAAGTTGAAATAATAAAGCCAATTCATAACTGATATCATTTCACATGTGATACGTAATAACTTATAATCTCTCATAACAGAGAGGCCCTACTCTAGGGTCCTTACTAAATTATGTGGGTTAGGGTACGTACCATGCTGACAGAAGTCTTCTTGTCAAAATGCAAGTTGAAGTGTTTTATGTCTCCCCGTTCACAGCTTTATATAAGATAGTAACACCCCTCCCAATGTCTTTATATCACACAGTAGTGAAAACACCCCTCCCAATGTCTTTATATAAGCTAGTACACACAGCTAGAGTACCTCTCCCCAAAGCTCTATATACAGAGCAAATTTCCCCATAACTCTTATGTCTATAAATCTCTGAACAACAGGGAACCAGTATTTGTTTAAGGCAGGGCTGGAAGAGTAAATATGACTCAAATACACAGTCCAGAAAGGCCATGTCTCTTCAGTTTTGACTGATTAACTTTTGCACAGTTGAGAAAGTGTCTGTATTTACAAGAGCGGTTGAAACACATATCTAGCTATACATACACATATATATACACATACCTAGCTATACATACACAGATACATATACACTACCGTTCAAAAGTTTGGGTTCACTTAGAAATGTCTTTGTTTTCGAAAGAAAAGCAATTTTTTTGTTCATTAAAATAACATCAAATTGATCAGAAATACAGTGTAGACAATGTTAATGGCTATTGTAGCTGGAAACGGCTGATTTTTAATGGAATATCTACATAGGCGTACAGAGGCCCATTATCAGCAACCATCAGTCCTGTGTTCCAATGGCACGTTGTGTTTCATATTTATTTATTTTACCTTTATTTAACTAGGCAAGTCAGTTAAGAACAAATTCTTATTTACAACGTCAGCCTACACCGGCCGAACGACGCTGGGCCAATTGTGCGCCACCCTGTGGGACTCCCAATCATAGCCGGTTGTGATACAGCCTGGAATCGAACAAGGGGCTCTGTAGTGACGCCTCAAGCGCTGAGATGCAGTGCCTTAGACCGCTGCGCCACTCAGGAGCCCATCCAAGTTGATCATTTTAAAAGGATAATTGGTCATTAGAAAACCCTTTTGCAATTATGTTAGCACAGCTGAAAACTGTTGTGCTTATTATAGAAGCAATAAAACTGGCCTTCTTGAGACTAGTTGAGTATCTGGAGCATCAGCAATTGTGGGTTTGATTACAGGCTCAAAATGGCCAGAAACAAATAACTTTCTTCTGAAACACGTCAGTCTATTCTTGTTCTGAGAAATGAAGGCTATTCCATGGGAGAAATTGCCAAGAAACTGAAGATCTCGTACAACGCTGTGTACTACTCCCTTCACAGAACAGCGCAAACTGGTTCTAACCAGAATAGAAAGAGGAGTGGGAGGCCCTGGTGCACAACTAAGCAAGAGGACAAATATATTGGAGTGTCTAGTTTGAGAAACAGACGCCTCACAGGTCCTCAACTGGCAGCTTCATTAAATAGTACCTGCAAAACACCAGTCTCAACGTCAACAGTGAAGAGGCTGACCGGGATGCTGACCTTCTAGGCAGAGTTGCAAAGAAAAATACATATCTCAGACTGGCCAATAAAAATAAAAGGGCAAAAGAACACAGACACTTGACAGAGGAAGATTGGGGGAAAAAAAGTGTTATGGACAGACTAATCGAAGTTTGAGGTGTTCGGATCACAAAGAAGAACATTTGTGAGATGCAGACCAAATGAAAAGATGCTGGAGGAGTGCTTGATGCCATCTGTCAAACATGGTGGAGGCAATGTGATGGTCTGGGGGTGCTTTGGTGGTGGTAGAGTGGGAGATTCGTACAAAGGGATTTTTGAAGAAGGAAGCCTCAGCTAGGCCTAAAAAGGGTTCAAATCAGAACTGGACCTGCAGCTCAAATGTAACTATGTGTTTTTTATGGTTTTAACAGAATGCGCTATGAATTTTGGGCTAGTTGGCTTCTAAACGAGTTGTACAATGTAAGTTTGGTGTCAGTATGATATCTTATTGACTGATGGCTGACTTGATGGCTGACTGTCCAATTGCAGTATAATATATTGGCATTGTCCATATGTTATATTGATAATGGACAGCGTCCATTACCCATATGTTTAAACAGGGAGTTACCATCACCAAATGGACAGGCTAAAATCATCACTGAACGGCAAACAAACGGCATCACTATAGTCTCTAGGCCGTACCGAGTTCAATGAGGTTCATGTAGTTTGACCCATCTGAGTTGTTCCCTTAGGATAACATTGGATTACAGATTATGCTCTAACTCTGCTTCTGTTTATGCAATTTGCAAAGTTCCTTTTGCCACATGTTCAGGGTCACCGGTAGCTCTACAGATATATTAATTAATATGAATAGAGTACATGGTCCCCTTCATATCCTAAACAGGAAGTATGAACTTGCAATATATCATATGGCAAATGCCACTGTAACATATTGCAATTGGACAGCAATCAAGTCAGCCATCTCATTGCTTAAAATCATTATAAACAGTCAAAAGACAGAACATATGAATTGTATTTGTATAGTAGAGTGTCCCAGTAGTGGACAGTAGTATTACTTTAAACCCCTTTTAACTGCATGTCCAATTTGGTGATGGTAAATCCCTGTTGAAACATATTGGCACTGGCAATATATCATATGGCAAAAGATACTGTCCATTTCAATATGTTTCAACAGGGATTTACCATCACCAAATGGACAGGCTGAAATCAACACCAACGAGCAAGGGAGAGGAACAACTATCACTGCTAGGCCGTTCCGAGTTCAACGATGTGCACCACTTGACCGTAGCTCGCTCGGTCTGACTGCAGCGACTGTGCAAATAAGAAGGCCAAAATGAAGCCTGACTAGTAGTGATTTCAACATGATTTTGACATATTGCGGCCTCTGGGTTACACAGAGACACGTCGTTTTTGACTGGGTCATCGAGGGGAGTTTGGGGTGGAAAAGCCACAGAGTTATTCTAGCTGTGTGCAGCGGTTCATTCAGTTTGACCCATCTGAGTTGTTCTCTTAGGATAACATTGGTTTACAGTTTATGCTCTAACTCTGCTTCTGATTATGCAATTTGCAAAGTTCCTTTTGCCACGTGTCAGGGTCAACTTTAGCTCTACAGATATCAATATGAATAGAGTACATGATCCCCTTCATATCCTAAACGGGAAGTATGAACTTTACCATCAACAAATGAACAGGCTGAAATCAACAAACGGACAGGCTGAAATCAACACTGAAAGGCAAATGAATCTTATCACTATAGGCTCTGGGCCGTTTCAAGTTCAACTTTGTGCCACACTTGACCGTAGCTCGCTCGGTCTAACTGCAGCGACTGTGCAAATAAGTAGGCCCGGAATGAAGCCTGACTAGTAGTGATTTCAACATTATTTTGACATATTGCGGCCTCTGGGTCACACAGAGATACGCCGTTGTCGACTGGGTCATTGGGGGGAGGTTGGGGTGGACCAGCCACAGAGTTATTCTAGCTGCGTGCGGCGGTTCATTCAGTTTGACCCATCTGAGTTGTTCCCTTAGGATAAGATTGGTTTACAGGTTATGCTTTAACTCTGCTTCTGTTTATGCAATTTGCAAAGTTCCTTTTGCCATGTGTTCAGGGTCACCTTTAGCTCTACAGGTATTAATATGAATAGAGTACATGGTCCCCTTCATATCCTAAATGGGAAGTATGTACTTGCAATATATCATATGGCAAATGCCATTGTAACATATTGCAATTGGACAGCAATCAAGTCAGCCATCTCATTGCTTAAAATCATCATAAACAGTCAAAGGACAGCACATTTTAATTGTATTTGTACAGTAGAGTGTCCCAGTAGTGGACTTTATTAGTTTAAACCCTTTAACTGCATGTCCAATTCGTGATGGTAAATGCCCATTGTAACATTTTGCTTATGGACAGTGTCCATTTGCCATATGATATATTACCAGTGCCAATATGTTATACTGGACATATTGGCACTGGCAATGTGTCATATGGCAAATGGATACTGTCCATAACCAGTTGTTTCCTTAGGATAACATTGGTTTAAAGGTTATGCTCTAACTCTGCTTCTTTTTATGCAATTTGCAAAGTTCCTTTTGCCACGTGTTCAGGGTCACCTTTAGCTCTACGGATATGAATATGAATAGAGTACATTTTGTTCATTGACAATAACAATTACTCTGCTAATTGGACAGTCCATTAGATATAATACATGCCAGTCTTAACATGTTATACTGCTATTGGACAGTGTCCATTGCCAGTGTCCATTGCCTGAGTGGCGCAGTGGTCTAAGGCACTGCATCGCAGTGCTAACTGTGCCACTAGAGATCCTGGTTCGAATCCAGGCTCTGTCGCAGCCGGCCGCGACCGGGAGACTCATGGGCGGCGCACAATTGGCCCAGCGTCGTCCAGGGTAGGGGAGGGAATGGCCGGCAGGGATGTAGCTCAGTTGATAGAGCATGGCGTTTGCAACGCCAGGGTTGTGGGTTCGATTCCCACGGGGGGCCAGTATAAAATAAATAATAAAAAAATATGTATTCACTAACTGTAAGTCGCTCTGGATAAGAGCGTCTGCTAAATGACAAAAATGTAAATGTAATAAGGACTTCCCATTACGAAATGGACATGTTGAAATTAACACCAACAAGAAATTCTGATTTCCTATGACTTCCTATGATTAAACATGACAAATAGACCTTCTCGGTTGATTCAGGACTTAACATACTGATAAATAACATTTGGTCATTAGATAGGCCATTTGGACATGGTTCACTGACTTTTGGGTTTGGAACTGACTTCCTATGATACTATCATACATGGCAAATGGACATAACATCCTGATTTAGTACTTTCAATACTTACATATGCCATTTGCACATTATATATGCCATTTGTTCATGGTTCACTAACTTTTGGATTCAGAACCTGTTGTGGAAAATAATCACTATACTTTATTAAAAATCAAAGTTCTTTCAGAGTTTTTGTAGAATCAAGAATGACTTTAATACAATTTCAACAAAGTCAGGCTAATCTGCAGATTAGGGCCCCCTCTCTCTCTCTCTTCCCTACCTATATAGTCTCCTTCACACATACCCTATCTTAAAATCCCTCCCTCTTCAGTTTCCCGCTCTTTATCGCTCCGCCCACTTCCTTTGTCTATGATGGCGGCTAAATTCGACTGTCATTCAGTTCAGAATCAATAGTAATACAATCAATCAATCCCTTATCTTGCAAAAACACTAATGTTTAGTTTAAACTCTGTTCAACCCCGGCTCGACCTGAAGACTGATTGTTGGACATGACAGGTCCATACTTAAATCTTTCAAACATACACAAAACCCCACCCCATCATGCTGTAATCAATCAAGAAGATAGCCAAGGAGAGACAGAGGTTTAGCCTGAACTCTGCTCAACCCTGGCCGCTTATTCCACTTTGTTTGAGGAGAGAAGCAAAAGGCCACAGTCTGGTTTCAGTCTCTCATAAAGTAGGACAGCCATGGATTTAAGTAAGAGCGAGCAATTCGACCCGAGGTCAGATTCCCACTTTACACACACACACACAGTGAAATGACCCAATTGAGTTCCTGGCCCAGCAACAAATAATTCTAACTCTATGTTCGTGATTACCCCAGTTTTATCTCTTAGTCCACTAAAAAACATCCATAACATAACATCCTGCTTCATCAAATCAAATCAAATGTTATTTGTCACATGCGCCGAACACAACAGGTGTAGACCTTACAGTGAAATGCTTACTTACAAGCCCTTAACCAACAATGCAGTTTTAAGAAAGAATACCAAAAAATATGTATAAAATAATACAAAAATAAAAGTAACAAATAACTAAATAGCAGCAGTAAAAATAACAATAGCGAGGCTATATATAGGGGGTACCGGTACAGAGTCAATGTGCGGGGGCACCGGTTAGTCGAGGTAATTGAGGTAATATGTACATGTAGGTAGAGTTATTAAATTGACTATGCATAGATAATAAACAGAGAGTAGCAGCAGCGTAAAAGAGTGGTGGGGGGGCAATGCAAATAGTCTGGGTAGCGATTTGATTAGATGTTCAGGAGTCTTATGGCTTGGGGGGAAGAAAATGTTTAGAAGCCTATGACTAGGGTGGCTGGAGTCTTTGACAATTTTTAGGGCCTTCATTTTATTATTTTTTGTCATTTAGCAGACGCTCTTATCCAGAGCGACTTACAGGAGCAATTAGGGTTAAGTGCCTTGCTCAAGGGCACATCGACAGATTTTTCACCTAGTCGGCTCGGGGATTAGAACCAGCGACCTTTCGGTTACTGGCACAACGCTCTTACCCACTAAGCTACACCGCCTGGTATAGAGGTCCTGGATGGCAGGAAGCTTGGTCACAGTGATGTACTGGGCTGTACGCACTGCCCTCTGTAGTGCCTTGCGGTTGGAGGACGAGCAGTTGCCATTCCAGGCAGTGATGCAACCAGTCAGGATGCCCTCGATGGTGCAGCTGTAGAACCTTTTGAGGATCTGAGGACCCATGCCAAATCTTTTCAGTCTCCTTAGGGGGAATAGGTTTTGTCATGCCCTCTTCACAGCTGTCTTGGTATGCTTGGACCATGTTAGTTTGTTTGTGATGTGGACACCAAGGAACTTGAAGCTCTCAACCTGCTCCACTACAGCCCTGTCGATGAGAATGAGAGCGTGCTCGGACCTCTTCTTTTTCCTGTAGTCCACAATCATCTCCTTTGTCTTGATCACATTGAGGGAGAGGTTGTTATCCTGGCACCACACGGCCAGGTCTGTCCTCCTCCCTATAGGCTGTCTCGTCGTTCTCTGTGATCAGGCCTACCACTGTTTGTATCATCGGCAAACTTAATGATGGTGTTGGAGTCGTGCCTGGCCATGCAGTCATGGGTGAACAGGGAGTACAGGGGGGACTGAGTACGCACCCCGAGGGGCTCCCGTGTTGAGGATCAGCCTGGCGGATGTGTTGTTACCTACCCTTACCACCTGGGGCGGCCCGTCAGGAAGTCCAGAATCCAGTTGCAGAGGGAGGTGTTTAGTCCCAGGGTCCTTAGCTTAGTGATGAGCTTTGAGGGCACTATGGTGTTGAACGCTGAGCTGTAGTCAATGAAAAGCATTCTCACATAGGTGTTCCTTTTGTCCAGGTGTGAAAGGGCAGTGTGGAGTGCAATAGAGATTGCATCATCTGTGGATCTGTTGGGGCGTTATGCAAATTGGAGTGGGTCTAGGGTTTCTGGGATAATGGTGTTGATGTGAGCCATGACCAGCCTTTCAGAGGACTTCATGGCTACAGATGTGAGTGCTACGGGTCGATAGAATTATGGTCAGATTTTCCAAATGGAGGGCAAGGGAGAGCTTTGTACACATCTCTGTGTGTGGAGTAAAGGTGGTCTAGAGTTATTTTCCCTCTGGTTGCACATTTAACATGCTGGTAAAAATGAGGTAAAACGGATTTAAGTTTCCCTGCATTAAAGTCTCCGGCCACTAGGAGCGCCGCCTCTGGATGAGCATTTTCCTGTTTGTTTATGGCCGTATACAGTTCATTGAGTTCAGTCTTAGTGCCAGCATCGGTTTGTGGTGGTAAATAGACAGCTACGAAGAATATAGATGAAAACTCTCTTGGTAGATAGTTTGGTCTACAGCTTATCATGTGATACTCTACCTCAGGCGAGCAAAACCTTGAGACTTCCTTAATATTAGATTTTGTGCACCAGCTATTGATTACAAATATACACAGACTGCCACCCCTTGTCTTACCAAAGGCTGCTGTTCTATCCTGCCGATACAGTGTATAACCCACCAGCTGTATGTTATTAATGTCATCGTTCAGCCACGACTCGGTGAAACATAAGATATTACAGTTTCTCAGCAATCTACACACAATAACCCATACCGACAAAGTGAAAACAGGTTTTTAAATATTTTTTGCAAATTTATTAAAAATAAAAAACAGAAATACCTTATTTACATAAGTATTCAGAATCTTTGCTATGAGACTCGAAATTGAGCTCAGGTGCATCCTGTTTCCATTGATCATCCTTGAGATGTTCCTACAACTTGTTTGGAGTCCACCTGTGGTAAATTCAATTGATTGGACATGATTGGGAAAGGCACACACCTGTCTATATAAGGTCCCAAAGTTGACAGTGCATGTCAGAGCAAAAACCAAGGCGTGAGGTAAAAGGAATTGTCCGTAGAGCTCCGAGACAGGATTGTGTCGAGGCACAGATCTGGGGAAGGATACCAAAAATGCCTGCAACATTGAAGGTCCCCAAGAACACAGTGGCCTCCTTCAGTCTTAAATGGAAAAAGTTTGGAACCACCAATACTCTTCCTAGAGCAGGCCGCCCGGCCAAACTGAGCAATCGTGGGAGAAGGGCCTTGGTCAGGAGGTGACCAAGAACCCGACGGTCAATCTGACAGAGCTCCAGAGTTCCTCTGTGGAGATGGGAGAACCTTCCAGAAGGACAATCATCTCTGCAGCACTCCACCAATCAGGCCTTTATGGTAGAGTGGCCAGACGGAAGCCACTCCTCAGTGAAAGGCACATGACAGCCCGCTTGGATTTTGCCAAAAGGCACCTAAATGATTCTCAGACTATGAGAAACAAGATTCTCTGGTCTGATGAAACCAAGACTGAACTCTTTGGCCTGAATACCAAGCGTCACGTCTGGAGGAAACCTGGCACCATCCCTATGGTGAAGCATGGAGGTGGCAGCATCATGCTGTAGGGATTTTTTTCAGTGGCAGGGACGGGGAGACTAGTCAGGATCGAGGGAAAGATGAACGGAGAAAAGTACAGAGAGATCCTTGATGAAAACCTGCTCCAGAGCGCTCTTGACCTCTGACTGGGGCGAAGGTTCACCTTCCAACAGGACAATGACCCTAAGCACACTGCCAAGACAACGCAGGAGTGGCTTCGGGACAAGTCTCTGAATGTCCTTGAGTGGCCCAGCCAGAGCCTGGACTTGAACCCGATCTAACATCTCTGGAGAGACCTGAAAATAGCTGTGCAGCAACGCTCCCCATCCAACCTGAGAGCTTAAGAGGATCTGCAGAGAAGAATGGGAGAAACTCCCCAAATACAGGTGTGTCAAGCTTGTAGCGTCATACCCAAGAAGAGTTGAGGCTGTAATTGCTGCCAATGGTGCTTCAACAAAGTACTGATTAAAGGGTCTGAATACTTACGTAAATGTGATTTATTTTATGTTTTTGCAAACATTTCTAAAAAACTGTTTTTGCTTTGTTATTATGGGGGTATTGTGTGTAGATTAATGAGGGGAAAGAAACGATTGAATCAATTTTAGAGTAAGGCTATAACGTAACTAAATGTGAAAAAAGTCAAGGGGTCTGAATACTTTCCGAATTCACTGTATATGCCTCACCATTGAACTCCCTATAACAATCGGCAGAATGATCTGGCCTCTGCCGTGTCTCGAAGCAGATTGCAAGGCCAGAGCCACAGAACTCACCTGAGAAGAGGGCCGCTGAGACGCCGGCTGCTTGCAGGCCACAACAGCAAAAGGGACAGAGCTCATATCCAGAGAGCACGGACCAGCGGAGAGGGCTGCGGTGGTCCAGGCTGTGCCCAGGCAGTTGATTGACTAGGACAGGGAGAGGTAGCTGGAGGGGCATCCACAGTCATGGAGGGAGCATTTAAGTCCCCGGTAGAAGCTGGTACAGGGGCTCAAAGCGATTTGAGAGTCTTAAGTCCAGACGTGGTGGAAGAATGCAGGCGCGCCGAGAATTATTCTTCTCCTTCTTTCTGGTTCCGACACGCATCCATTTACTCTCACCTGGAGTGGGACAGTGAGCAGCCATTTACTCTCACCTGGAGTGGAACAGTGAGCAGCCATTTACTCTCACCTGGAGTGGAACAGTGAGCAGCCATTTACTCTCACCTGGAATGGAACAGTGAGCAGCCATTTTCTGGTTCAAGCTAGTAGAGGGGTGCGGTGGAGGAAATTGATTATAGTCCAGGAAGGTCCCATTATGATCCTCTTGGATGTTTTGATAGGAACCATTTAAAGATGCCGATAGTCTCATAGAATCCTTATTCAGTTCAAGGCACTTGGTCAAATGTTTTGTTTCTTCATAAAGAGTAATAATATTTTCTTTAGCTGCATCAAGTTCAATACATTTTTCACAAATGAAGGTATCCATCAAATCAAATCAAATGGTATTGGTCACATACACATATTTAGCAGATGTTATTACTGGTGTAGCGAAATGCTTGTGTTCCTAGCTCCAACATTGCAGTAGTATCTAAGAATTCACAACAATACACAAATGTAAAAGTAAAAGAATGGAAAAATATATATAAATATTAGGACGAGCAATGTCTGAGCGGCATTGACTAAAATACAGCAGAATACAGTATATACATATGAGATGAGTAAAGCAGTATGTAAACATTATTCAAGTGACTAGTGTTCCATTATTAAAGTGGCCAGTGTATCATTATTAAAGTGGCCAGTGTTCCATTATTAAAGTGACTAGTGTTCCATTATTAAAGTGACCAGTGTTCCATTATTAAAGTGGCCAGTGTTCCATTATTAAAGTGGCCAGTGATTCATTATTAAAGTGGCCAGTGATTCATTATTAAAGTGGCCAGTGATCCATTATTAACGTGACCAGTGTTCCATTATTAAAGTGGCCAGTGTATCATTATTAAAGTGGCCAGTGTATCATTATTAAAGTGGCCAGTGATTCATTATTAAAGTGGCCAGTGATTCATTATTAAAGTGGCCAGTGATCCATTATTAAAGTGGCCAGTGATCCATTATTAAAGTGACCAGTGTTCCATTATTAAAGTGACCAGTGTTCCATTATTAAAGTGACCAGTGTTCCATTATTAAAGTGGCCAGTGATTCATTATTAAAGTGGCCAGTGTTCCATTATTAAAGTGGCCAGTGTTCCATTATTAAAGTGGCCAGTGATTCATTATTAAAGTGACCAGTGTTCCATTATTAAAGTGGCCAGTGATTCATTATTAAAGTGGCCAGTGATTCATTATTAAAGTGGCCAGTGTTCCATTATTAAAGTGGCCAGTGATTCATTATTAAAGTGACCAGTGTTCCATTATTAAAGTGGCCAGTGATTCATTATTAAAGTGACCAGTGTTCCATTATTAAAGTGGCCAGTGATTCATTATTAAAGTGACCAGTGTTCCATTATTAAAGTGGCCAGTGTTCCATTATTAAAGTGGCCAGTGTTCCATTATTAAAGTGACTAGTGTTCCATTATTAAAGTGGCCAGTGTTCCATTATTAAAGTGGCCAGTGTTCCATTATTAAAGTGGCCAGTGATTCATTATTAAAGTGGCCAGTGTTCCATTATTAAAGTGGCCAGTGTTCCATTATTAAAGTGGCCAGTGATTCATTATTAAAGTGACCAGTGTTCCATTATTAAAGTGGCCAGTGTTCCATTATTAAAGTGGCCAGTGTTCCATTATTAAAGTGACTAGTGTTCCATTATTAAAGTGGCCAGTGATTCATTGGACCTTTCCAAGTGACAACTACGAACATGTCGCAGATTATACACTTAATATGCGGCGAGTCCCCAGCAGATTCAAAGGAGATTCACTGCTGGCGCCGACAGTCCATTTCCCGGCTCCGCCATAATACCTGTCACCTGTCAGCGCTTCACTGTGTTGTGTCTGTCTCACATTGAATGAGAAGCACAGGGGGCAGGTGATGGCTGGGTTGGTTGTCAGTGGCAGGTCGCTGACTGTTCCTCGCTACACACTGACCCGGCTGCGTGATAGCATTTGGTGTAGCCTCTCACAGCAGTGTCTGTAGACGTGGTGGACACTAAACTTACAATTACAACATGTACCCGGCCAGCAACTGAGTCACATTCACATGAAATAAGCACTTTCCCTTTAGTAGTTCTATAGCACGTGTTATATGAGTTGAGCTCGTGGTAGCCCGGCTCGGATGGTGTATAGCTTCTCTCCACTTGAAGTTACAGATGCATGTCACTTCCCCAGGGAGGTGTGCTGGGGAACAAGGTGTGTTGTGAAGGGTGATGGTTCTATGTGGAACCATAATGACTCAAAGAACCCTTCAATGGTTCTTTGCAGTTCAGAAAATGATTCTTTCCTCTTTTAGTGATAATTAAAATGTGCTTTTTTGCATCCGTGGTTGAGAGTGTCGTTCCAGTTTATCATTTACATTTTACATTTACGTCATTTAGCAGATGCTCTTATCCAGAGCGACTTACAAATTGGTGCATTCACCTTATAGCCAGTGGGATAACCACTTTACAATTATTATTATAATTTTTTAAAAATTTTTTTGGGGGGGGGTGGGGTGGGGTAAGGGGGGTTAGAAGGATTACTTTATCCTAACCCAGGTGTTCCTTAAAGAGGTGGGGTTTCAAATGTCTCCGGAAGGTGGTGAGTGACTCCGCTGTCCTGGCGTCGTGAGGGAGCTTGTTCCACCATTGGGGTGCCAGAGCAGCGAACAGTTTTGACTGGGCTGAGCGGGAACTGTGCTTCAGCAGAGGTAGGGGAGCCAGCAGGCCAGAGGTGGATGAACGCAATGCCCTCGTTTGGGTGTAGGGACTGATCAGAGCCTGAAGGTACGGAGGTGCCGTTCCCCTCACAGCTTCGTAGGCAAGCACCATGGTCTTGTAGCAGATCGCGAGCTTCAACTGGAAGCCAGTGTAGTGTGCGGAGGAGCGGGGTGACGTGGGAGAACTTGGGAAGGTTGAACACCAGACGGGCTGCAGCATTCTGGATGAGTTGTAGGGGTTTAATGGCACAGGCAGGGGAGCCCAGCCAACAGCGAGTTGCAGTAATCCAGACGGGAGATGACAAGTGCCTGGATTAGGATCTGTGCCGCTTCCTTGTAAGGCAGGGTCGTACTCTCCGAATGTTGTAGAGCATGAACCTACAGGATCGGGTCACCGCCTTGATGTTAGCGGAGAAACGACAGGGTGTTGTCCAGGGTCACGCCAAGGCTCTTCACACTCTGGGAGGAGGACACAACGGAGTTGTCAACCGTGATGGCGAGATAATGGAACAGGCAGTCCTTCCCCGGGAGGAAGAGCAGCTCCGTCTTGCCAAGGTTCAGCTTGAGGTGGTGATCCGTCATCCATACTGATATGTCCAGACATGCAGAGATGCGATTCGCCACCTGGTTATCAGAAGGGGGAAAGGAGAAGATTAGTTGTGTGTCGTCTGCGTAGCAATGATAGGAGAGGCCATGTGAGGATATGACAGAGCCAAGTAACTTGGGTGTATAGCGAGAATAGGAGAGGGCCTAGAACTGAGCCCTGGGGGACACCAGTGGTGAGAGCACGTGGTGCGGAGGCAGCTTCTCGCCACGCCACTTGGTAGGAGCGACCGGTCAGGTAGGACGCAATCCAAGAGTGAGCCGCGCCGGAGATGCCCAGCTCGGAGAGGGTGGAGAGGAGGATCTGATGGTTCACAGTATCAAAGGCAGCAGACAGGTCTAGAAGGACAAGAGCAGAGGAGAGAGAGTTAGCTTTAGCAGTGCAGAGAGCCTCCGTGACACAGAGAAGAGCAGTCTCAGTTGAATGACCAGTCTTGAAACCTGACTGGTATGGATCAAGAAGGTAATTCTGAGAGAGATAGCAAGAGAGTTGGCTAAAGACGGCACGCTCAATAGTTTTGGAGAGAAAAGAAAGAAGGGATACTGGTCTGTAGTTGTTGACATCAGAGGATCGAGTGTTGGTTTTGAGAAGGGGTGCAACTCTCGCTCTCTTGAAGACGGAAAGGACATAGCCAGCGGTCAAGGATGAGTTGATCAGCGAGGTGAGGTAAGGGAGAAGGTCACCGGAGATGGTCTGGAGAAGAGAGGAGGGATAGGGTCAAGCGGGCAGGTTGTTGGGCGGACCGGCCGTCACAAGTCGCAAGATTTTATCTGGAGAGAGAGGGGAGAATGAAGTCAAAGCATAGGGTAGGGCAGTGTGAGCAGGACCAGCAGTGTCATTTGACTTAACAAACGAGGATCGGATGTCGTCAGCCTTCTTTTCAAAATGGTTGGCAGTCATCCACAGAGAGGGAGGGGGGGGGGGGGAGGAGGATTCAGCAAGGAGGAGAAGGTGGCAAAGAGATTCCTAGGGTTAGAGGCAGATGCTTGGAATTTAGAGTGGTAGAAAGTGGCCTTAGCAGCAGAAACAGATGAAGAAAATGTAGAGAGGAGGGAGTGAAAAGATGCCAGGTCCGTAGGGAGTCTAGTTTTCCTCCATTTCCGCTCGGCTGCCCGGAGCCCTGTTCTGTGAGCTCGCAATGAGTCATCAAGCCACGGAGCAGGAGGGGAGGACCGAGCCGGCCGGGAGGATAGGGGACATAGAGAGTAAAAGGATGCGAAAGGGAGGAGAGGAGGGGTTGAGGAGGCAGAATCAGGAGATTGGAGGGAGAAGGATTGAGCAGAGGGAAGAGATGATAGGATGGAAGAGGAGAGAGTAGCGAGAGAGAGAGAGCGAAGGTTGCGACGGCGCATTACCATCTGAGTAGGGGCAGAGTGAGTAGTGTTGGAGGAGAGCGAGAGAGAAAAGGATACAAAGTAGTGGTCGGAGACATGGAGGAGTTGCAGTAAGATTAGTAGAAGAACAGCATCTAGTAAAGATGAGGTCAAGCGTATTGCCTGCCTTGTGAGTAGGGGGATGGTGAGAGGGTGAGGTCAAAAGAGGAGAGGAGTGGAAAGAAGGAGGCAGAGAGAAATGAGTCAAAAGGTAGACGTAGGGAGGTTGAAGTCCCCCAGAACTGTGAGGGGTGAGCCATCCTCAGGAAAGGAACTTATCAAGGCGTCAAGCTCATTGATGAACTCTCCAAGGGAACCTGGAGGGCGATAGATGACAAGATTATTAAGCTTAAATGGGCTAGTGACTGTGACAGCATGGAATTCAAATGAGGAGATAGACAGATGGGTCAGGGGAAAAATAGAGAATGTCCATTTGGGAGAGATGAGGATTCCTGTGCACCACCCGCTGACCAGATGCTCTCGGGGTATGCGGAACACATGGTCAGACGAGGAGAAAGCAGTAGGAGTAGCAGTGTTTTCAGTGGTAATCCATGTTTCCGTCAGCGCCAAGAAGTCGAGGGACTAGAGGGTAGCATAGGCTGAGATGAACTCTGCCTTGTTGGCAGCAGAACGGCAGTTCCAGAGGCTGCCTGAGACCTGGAACTCCACGTGGGTGGTGCGTGCAGGGACCACCAGGTTAGAGAGGCAGCAGCCACGCGGTGTGTGGCGTTTGTATAGCCTGTGCGGAGAGGAGAGAACAGGGATAGACAGAGGCATGGTTGACAGGCTGCAGAAAATGTCTACAATAATGCAAAGGAGATCGGAATGAAATGAACTAAACATCTGGGAAAGGAGAGAGCGGGGCCTCCCTCACCACAACACCCAAATACAACTCTCCCAACTTCCACCTCAGAAACTATAATTGTTGTAAACTACAGCGGTTCAATTTTTTCAAGGAAGAGACTAACTTAGTTTATTCAGCTAGCTAACTAGGTACAGTATTCTTCCGTGAAAATCGTCCAGGGCACCCTAGTCATAAGACGCCACAGCCAGCTAGCATGCCGGACTCCAACAACACGGTTTAGCACCAATACTCGGCCACAACAAACCACCAGTGTGTCAACACGCCAAGCAGATTGTTCGTGTCCGTGTCTAACGTTGTGGGTTAGTCCCGACAGCTTGAGCGAGTCTGTCGTCAACTTAATCAGCCAGTTAGTTAGCTAGAATAGTTAGCATACTAGCTAGCCATTGCTTTCAGACAAAGAAGAAACCCCTCCTTTCACGGCACGAACACACAGAGAGAGCAAAACTAATGTTAACTAGTCACCCATGTCCTGAATTTCTTGAACGACTCTAGCTACCAATATGTAAAAATAAAACACAAATGTAGGTTATGACTTACCCCTAGCAGCTACTGTTAGCTAGCCAAGTGCAAAGCTAGCCACTGAATTGACTCAGCCAGTTCGTGTCTGTTCGCTAGGTCGTTCCAGCTATTGTTTACTAGTAGCTATCCAGGTAGCAACAAGCTAGCTACATTTCAAGCACAGTAGCCACTTGCTACCTAACGTTAACGGTTCAGACAATGAGGTTAGAAAACAGCTGAATGGTAGGCAATTATTGTATGTAATTATTGTAGGCAGCCAGCTGGCGTAATTACAGGCACTCTCAGGCGTGAAACAACTATACCGTTGCTAATAGTTGCCAATAGCTACCTGCCAGCTAGTCCAGGTAGTGGGTTAGCCAGCTAACCGTGCTTCACCGGACTCAGACGAATACAATACTAACCTACAATAATTACATACAACAACCAACGATAACTACCTACAATACCTAACTGAGTCAATATCAGTATGAGGTGCCTTTGGTGTCATCAGACTCACTCAGTCATCATGAAAATGGAGCAGAATAATGAAAGTCTGAGGTCTTATTATAAGTGGCCAAACATTTGCACACATATCAGTAGAATGATAAGTCTCTAAAAAAGTGTTTCCTTCATTTTATTACATTTTTTTCATTGGATGTACGTGATTTTGGCATGTCCCACACACTGCTCTGCTAACTACAGTGTGTGTAATAAGTGGTTAAATGATACTAAATCAAAATTTTTTTTACATGGTTTTACTGTCCACAATAAGTTATTTGATAAAACAAGTAATTTTGATCATGTATATTGTATTTTCATAATCATATTGAACATTTTGCATGTGTCCCTGAAATTGCTGTCCACCCTGTCATTATGGGGTAACTGCCCCTTTAAGAAACCCACTGATGTTTTCAATGACATCACTACGAGCATTTTGTCTTTCTTCAATGAAGGCTGAAGCAGTGTCTAGTTGCAGAGTAAGTATTTACACTTATGTTTCATAATTTTCATCATATTATGTGTGTAGTTGGATGTTGTCAAGCTTAACATGTCCACTCTGTCATAGTGAAATATCAATTGATAGAAAAACCTATCAGAACTTTGAAATATATTTGTAAAACAGTACACAGTCAGCTTGCTAACTGTAGTATGTTGCTAAGTGAAGGTCCACCATGTGCTCATTAAATGCTAACATTAGCCAAAAATGTCCACCCTGTCATTGTCCACCCTGTCAGCAAGCCTTCCATGACAGGGTGGACATGGTTCATGACAGGAAGGACATGTGCATAGTTTAGGCCACATACTGATAATGTTACACATATTACAACAGCCATTACATACATTTTATAACAGTACATGCTATACATAGTAAGAATGGACAATATGGACAATTTTTTTGGCGATATCGGTATCAGCAAACCTAGTTTGATAATGCAAGCCTAGTTTACCGGGACTGCCAATTAAAGTGTGTAAGGGAACATTTTGAATCGTCTTTTTCAAGGAATGAGATCAAAAGGAGCTGAGATAGCAAGGAGATATATCGGGAACGTCGTGATGCTGACCCAGACAGAAGAAGAAAGTACCTTGAGAAAGAAAGGGTCAAATGGAAAAAAGACAGAGAGACTGGAAAGAAGAGGGTGTCAATGAGCTCAGTGAGAGAGAGAAGAGGGCAAAAAAGAAAGAAATGGAGAGAGGCAAAAAGTCAAGCCAGAGCCAGAAACAGGGCCAGTGCTTTGATACAGTCAGAATCAAAGCCTGAGGTACCTGCAATAGCTGCCATAAAAGGCACTATGAGAATCCACCAAGCTATCAGTCTGACACCCGGCCAAATGAAATACAGAGACATTTCATGTCTGTGTAAAAGGGAGGAAGGTGTTTTGGACTGCCCCTGCTTTAACCTTCAAGAGGTCACTCTAGCTAATGTTCCTGTTTCATCTGACAAGTCCCCAGCATGTGGAAAGACACCAGATAATCCTAGGAGACCAGAAATGATTGAGGTAAAGCACATTGGAGAGTGGTGCGTTGTTAATTATGACAATGAAGCATACCCAGGTATCATCATGGATGCAGAAGGGCACAGTGTGAAAGTTAAGTGTATGCAACGCCATGGCATAAACAAGTTCAAATGGCCAAGTCTTCGGGACGACATCTGTTGGGACCATGACTGGCAGGTACTTTGCCTAATACCAGAACCACAGGCTCTGAACAAGCGCTCTGTACAGATTGAAGTGTCTGCATGGAAGTATGTGGAACAGCAACTGCAGAACTGAGCCATGTCTCTGCAGAAAGGGAGAGACTGTTTGGAGATGCGTCAAGTGATCTTTCTGTAATATTCTGTTTTTTCAAATCAACTGTTCTCCACTTAAAAACATTTTTCTTCTTGTTCTACAGTTGAATGTTTGACTTTCACTGTGCAGAATGAGTGTACAGAGTTTAACGCTAGAAGGCCACATTAATGTCTCATTTTGGGCATCTTTATTCAGTGGCTGCATGCAGGTAGAGTGGATCAAAAACAGTCTCTTCAACTTGTAATTTCCCCCTACATGGGAAAAGGCATTTTTTACATCATTTTCTTGCATTGTTCCTTGCATTTATGAGGCCATTCAATGACATTTCACAACGTGTCCACCCTGTCATGCCCAGGGTCCACCCTGTCATGTCACTGTCCACCCTGTTATTTTCATGTTCTATGAAAAATAAACAAATTATTTTCACAAGTTAGCAAAATCTTTTGTGTGATTCCTTTATAAACAAATGAGGGCCAGATAGTATTGTTTGAAAGTTTGACCAGATATCTTTTGTTAGATTTTATTTAGAAAAGAAAGTGCAACTCTCGCAGATTTTATAGAGAAACAAATATTTTGCCATAATTTCATTATTATCCAAATACTTTTCCCATAAACTAAAATATATTGTTGAGAAAGTGACTAAATAGTTTTCTGAAAATGTACGTTTTATAATCACTATGTAATTACAATGTATTTATTCTGCTTTGAAATTGTCCATGACAGGGTGGACATATTTTGCTGTTTGCATGTAAATTGTCTGCTTGCAGTTAATTTATAAAAAGTGTGGGAGCTTGACCAATATGCATTTCTAACAGCATAACATATACTTAATACAATGAATATGAAGTTCAATGGAAAATCTCAGCTTTTTCGGGGGGAAATGGGGAAGTCTCAAAGGCACCTTATGGTGATATTGACCCAACTACATTTTACATTACATTTACGTTTACATTTACGTCATTTAGCAGACGCTCTTATCCAGAGCGACTTACAA
Source organism: Coregonus clupeaformis (assembly GCF_020615455.1). Classification (NCBI taxonomy): domain Eukaryota; kingdom Metazoa; phylum Chordata; class Actinopteri; order Salmoniformes; family Salmonidae; genus Coregonus; species Coregonus clupeaformis. The sequence goes on from NW_025534314.1 coordinate 224,992, forward strand.
ATTGGTGCATTCACCCTATAGCCAGTGGGATAACCACTTTACCTTTTTTTTTTTTTTTTTTTTTTGGGGTAAGGGAGGGGTAGAAGGATTACTTTATCCTGTCCAGGTATTCCTTAAAGAGGTGGGGTTTCAAATGTCTCCGGAAGGTGGTGAGTGACTCCGCTGTCCTGGCGTCGTGAGGGGCTTGTTCCACCATTGGGGTGCCAGAGCAGCGAACAGTTTTGACTGGGCTGAGGGGGGGAACTATGCTTCCGCAAGAGGAAGGGGAGCCAGCAGGCCAGAGGTGGATGAACGCAATGCCCTCTAAATACATAGTCTAAATCTAAATACATAGTTTAAGCCTTCTCGACAAAGCCCAAACTATGTATAAAGCCAAGCTTACCAGACAACCTCACCCGACAACCTTTATCTAATCTGT